>NC_056735.1:454471030-454746300 GCF_019279795.1 Protopterus annectens
AACACCACTGCAGCCAGAACGATGTAAAAGAAACGCAATTTATTTAAAGACCAAAACAGCGTTTTCGCTTCCAGAAACCCAGAAGCTTCATCAGCAGTTAAAAGGATTAAACCTGATACATTTAAATCAAAGTAACTGGCGCTTGTTGACGACATCACCACAAGCGCCACAACGTTGCTTAAAGGGGCAATGATGAAACTTAAAAGGGCAACAATAAAAAGGAGAGCGAGTAAGTACAAATACATAGTAAGCCCTATAAAACTTATATAAAAGTAATAAAACATTCTACAGTGAAGTGTGAAGCTAATAAACTGTATATGGTGAATATCAGTAGGAGAGCAAGAATATGTACTACTGAATCGGGTCACTAAACAGGAGCAAGCAATATAAACAACAGCTGCATATCAAGGGAAGGACGCTATGTTAAAGTTTGTTGGTAACTTTAAACCATAGATGGAATAGAAGACTAAATGGGCTAAACCCTAGCAAAGCAATATATACAAAACTATTCACTGTCCTAGGAATTGACCAATGGGATAGGTTGACATTGATACTTATAACTTTGTTGACATCACTATGCCTAAAGTACCAGTCATGTTTGGGATCCCCAAAATTCACAAGAGTCTTTCAGATCCACCTATGCGGGCACTAGTTGACGGAAGAAGTTCTATCACGCATCCCTGTGCCCGTATTGTTGATAACATCATTGGTAGATACTTGAAATCCATTCCGCAGATTTGTAAAGACTCTTGGGCATTCCTAAACTTGATTAGTGATGTTCAATTCAACGCTGATCTTAACTTCCTGACCATTGATGTGGTGGATTTGTACACCTCCATCCCTCACGTTGAAGCGATTGAATGGATTGAACTCATGCTTCGTGAGCTTGGTGCTCCCAGTAATGACATTCACATTGTCACTGTCCTGCTTGACATTGTCCTATCCTCTAATTTCTTCATTTTCAACAATCAATACTTCTTGCAAAAGAAAGGAATTGCAATGGGTTCCCCGTGTGGCAGCTGTGTTGCAAACCTATTTGTAGCCTACTGGGAGAAATGTTTCCTATTCAATTCCCCTATTTTTCTTAGTTGTTCAAAAATCTACACACGATTCTTGGACGACATTTTCATTCTTTTTCAAGGAGGTGAAGAGGAAGCTTTGGAACTCATTTCATATATGAATTCCACAACTGAATTTTTGAGATTCACACACCACTTCTCTCCCTCTGTCATCGACTACCTGGATGTACAACTGGTAAAGGACAATCTTAACAACAATTTCTGTTCTTCCATTTTTAGGAAAACCACCTACTGCAATTCCTTCTTGCATTTTTCAAGTTGTCACCCCTGGAAACAGAAGCGGTCGATTTTGAAGGGACAACTAGTGAGGGCAGCCCGTATGTGCAGTACGGATGAAGCCTTCAAAAAAGAATGTGCCTTACTTAAAGACTTCTTCTTAAATAGAGGATACCCGGTAGACTTGGTCATTGATTTGACTGTGGAAGTCTCCTCTAAACGGTTGGAGGGTTTTCTTACACCTCTTCTCCCCCCTAAACTTCCCTCCTCATCAAGTGAAAGACCATTTGACACACTGGATTCATTGGCTTTGGATCCACCGTGTGTGCAGGATCCTATAGTTGTGGATACCAACAAGGACCCTGACTTCACGGCTGGTTTCATTACTGCCTTCAATACAAACTCAAGACAAATCTGTTCCATTATGAGGAAGAACTGGTTTTTCATCATGAATTCGGGTTTACATGATAGGTTAGGTTTCTCTCCTGTCTTTACTTACAGGAGGGGCAATAACCTTAAAGATATTTTACAGAGGAACACGAAATGTGAACACTTGACGAGAACAAAGGGCACAACTACTTGTGGGTGTTGCAAATGGTGCAGACACCTCCGAGTTGGCAATTCTTTCATTATTGGGGAGAGGAAATACTTCATCAATCATAAAATCAATTGCAAAACTAAGGCCATAGTATACGTAGCATTCTGCCAATGCTGCGCAGCTTTTTATGTTGGGAAAATGGATAGACGCTTTTGTGACCGTATATACCAACATATCTACGCTATTAACAATAAGAAAAGCGACAACCCGTTGTCAAAACATATTCTCAACAACAGCGGCCACAGCTTCCTGTTCATGGGCATTGATCACATCAGCATGGACATCAGAGGTGGCCCACAATCTCTCATTGTCGAGACTCGGGAGCTGGAATGGCAACTCCAATTGAACGCCTTTTCATTTCCTGGGCTAAACGAAAACTGCAACATTGCTGCAATTCTTAAATACAAGAGCTACCTTAGATAATAATATTTTTTATGGTTGGTGGTGTACCAACCTATCCCATTGGTCAATTCCTAGGACAGTGAATAGTTTTGTATACATTGCTTTGCTAGGGTTTAGCCCATTTAGTCTTCTATTCCATCTATGGTTTAAAGTTACCAACAAACTTTAACATAGCGTCCTTCCCTTGATATGCAGCTGTTGTTTATATTGCTTGCTCCTGTTTAGTGACCCGATTCAGTAGTACATATTCTTGCTCTCCTACTGATATTCACCATATACAGTTTATTAGCTTCACACTTCACTGTAGAATGTTTTATTACTTTTATATAAGTTTTATAGGGCTTACTATGTATTTGTACTTACTCGCTCTCCTTTTTATTGTTGCCCTTTTAAGTTTCATCATTGCCCCTTTAAGCAACGTTGTGGCACTTGTGGTGATGTCATCAACAAGTGCCAGTTACTTTGATTTAAATGTATCAGGTTTAATCCTTTTAACTGCTGATGAAGCTTCTGGGTTTCTGGAAGCGAAAATGCTGTTTTGGTCTTTAAATAAATTGCATTTCTTTTACATCGTTCTGGCTGCAGTGGTGTTCCGTTTGTGTTTTCAGTAAGTCTACTTGGTTTTTCATTCAACTCGTTTATATATATATATATATATATATATATATATATATATGATATATATATATATATATATATGTATATATATATATATATATATATATATATATATATATATATATATATATATATATATATATATATATATATATACACATATATGATACATATGTATGTATATATATATATATATATATATATATATATATATATATATATATATATATATATATATATATATATATATATATATATATATATATATATATATATATATATATATATATATATATATATATATATATATATATATATATATATATATATATATATATATATATATACATATGATACATATGCATATATATATATATATATATATATATATATATATATGTATGTATATATATATATATATATATATATATATATATATATATATACATATCACACACACATATATATGTACACATATGCATACCTATATGTGGGGTACATTCAAACATCAGGTCCACAATCTCACAGCACCTTCCTGCACAGCTGCATTGTTCTGCCTTGCTACATCACAGACAGGTGCCACATATGGACACAGCCTGATATTAGGGTGGTATATGTAGGGCCAGATTGCAGGTAACCCTATTACACACCTATGGCATTCCTGCATGCTACAATACAGGTTAATCTGAGTATCCTGCAAGAGGTGGGCTGTGGAACCCATGTATCCATCATTATGGCATTACTTCTATGACCAGCTATTGGCCACAGTAGTATACATACTTCCCATTACACAACACACACTATGATAGCTTACATCTTATCAGTCAGTGCTGCTCTGCACAGTTGACCGGTATGGGCCACTACCCTCATGGATGGACTATATTGCCCTTAGCAGTTGTTCAGCTGAACATCATTACAACAAAAACACCTGAAAGCACATATACATCATTCCACATCATCTATCCCATTATTATGGAGCAAGTACTATGGTCCATTATATGCATATATATGTCACATACCTGTTCTGGTATGGGAATGCAGTCTCTTCTGGATGGTTTGCTTGTTGTTGTTATTTCTCTCTCTCTTTCTCTCTGTCTCTGTTTTTGTTTGGATTTTGTAGGTGATGCACATGATCAGGTGATGGCCAGTGCACCAATCAGTGTCCTACACTTGCTACCTGTATGCAACATGCTGTGTAGTGCTTCCAATTACCACTGTCATGGCAACCAATTACTATAAATCCCTATATCATGTAGGTGGGGTCCCTTTACCTTTTCTGATTGATGAACATCCTTCCTGTGTGTGTGGGCAGCAGTGTTACAGACAGCAGGTAGCAATACCTCTTAAATGAGAACCTGCACACTCAGGCCAGCTACATATTTGTAGGAGGTTCCAGAACTACAGAGTGTGAGTAGTGTTGTTGTATGCATTGTATAGCACCGGTGTTAGAGGGTTTGTGTGTACATACTAGTTTAACTTGGAATGCAGTCTGTCTGCATAGCTCTCAACAGTGGGCCTATCCACTTGATGACCAGAGGTGTGCCTATTATGTTTTATCTGTCCGCCACACAGGTCTTGTGTCAGATATATCACTGTGTGTGTGTGTGTTGAGTGCTATGAGTACATGGCTACATCCATTTCTGTTTCTAACTAAATATTCTTGACTAAGGGTTTGTTGCAGACTATCCTGTAGCACCAGCAACTTGCTTAGTGTATGACAACAGTTTTACACATATGGGCCCGTGTTCCAGCCTCTGTCCTCCACCTACATACCAGGCTTTGTACATATGTCATGCTGTCAGGGGTTGTTATGTAGTGGTCTATGAGTATGTCATGCTGCCATTCCTGCCATCCATTCACTGCTGTTGTGTCCTCCACACATATCGTGGGGTTGGGTCCATATAGGTTCATAGGTTCATACTAGGCCATCTGCCCTAGGGCATTTATAAGCCTAGCCAGAGTGTGTGTGGCTTTCACCACCCCTTAGGATGAGAATACTATACCCATTAGTTTGCTATGCCTCTGTCCAGCAGTGATACAGAGATGATTCCCGGGGTAAACCTATGATCTCCCATCCACTCGTCAAGATTTCTCTTGAACAGAGTCAGTGAGGGGCTCTGCCTCACACGGACTGGGATTCTGTTCCATAGTGTAGGTAGTCTCTGGGTGATGAATCTGTCCCTCCAGCACGTCCTATTTATATCCGTGTTGAGGTTTAAGTCTCTTGCTCGTGGCTCTGGTGGATTTGGATTTTTGAGGTGGAGCATGTCCATTAATTCCAGGTTGGACATGGCCTTGTATGTCAGGCACAGATCACCTCTGAGCAGACGGTATGCGACTGAATAGAGCTGGAGTTTCTTCAGTCGGGCATCGTATGACATATGTTTGAGCCCCTTTATCCTTTTGGTGAGGAACTTTTGGGGTCTTTCCAACTGCTGCAGGTGTCGGGTAAGGTACATTCGAATGGGCGTTGTACTCAATCATTGGTCTGATAAGTGAAGAGTACAGGGTACAGTGACCTCTCCTGATCTGGATGTGAATCCCTTCATGATCAGGTGGGCAATGTAGAAGGTCTTCCTAACCACTTTGGCAATGTGAGTGTCAAAAGAGAGGTTACTGTGAACTTGGGTCCCCAGGTCCCTGATAACTTCTTCCGTGTTTAATGGATTACCACCTATGTGGTAATTAGGGGTTACCTTGTTTTTCCCAAAGGGTATGACTATACATTTTTTGGCATTTAGCTTAAGACCATGGCTCTGGCACCAGTTATCCATTTCTATGAGACCTTTCTGGAGGATGTCTGTGTCTGATGGAGTGTCAATTATGATGCCCAGTTTGCAGTCATCTGCAAATTTTGTCAGCCACAATCCCCCTATGTTTGCCTGCACTACAGAAAAATAAATGCTGAACAAGAGGGGGCCCAGGACTGAGCCCTGTGGGACACCGCTCGTGACCGGCTTAGAGTCTGACATGGCACCAGCAACTCTAACCCTGTGTGTTCTGTCCTTGAGCCAGTTTGCAACCCATCTTGTGACATATGGGTTTACATCTAAGCTGGTGAGCTTTTCTATGATGCCCGAGTGGGGTATTGTGTCGAATGCTTTTGCTAGGTCAAGGTAGGCTGTGTGAACTGCCTTACCTCATCAATGGCCTTAGTGACTGTTTAAAAGTCGACCAAGTTCAAGAGGCAGGATCTGCCCTTGACAAAGCCAAATTGGGTAGGATCCAGTGTCTGTAGGTCCCCAATGTCTTTATTTATGAGTTCCATTATGATCCTCTCCATAGCTTTGCAGACAAGGCTCGTCAAGCTTATGGGGCGGTAATTTCCAGGGTCCGTAGAAGCACCGCCTTTGTGGAGTGGGACCACAGTTGCGACGCCATTCTTTGCAGTATCCTGTAGTAAGGCTAAGATTAAACAGCAGCCTTATGTGTGGGTTTAGTTCCTCATTGAGTTCGTGTAGCACACAGCCGGGGACACCGTCCGGTCCCATTGATGCTGTGTTTTTTGCTTTAGTGAGAGCAGCTCTCACCTGGGCATCTGAGATGTTTGGGAGGCTAGACTCTGCTGGGATAAATATTTCTCCTTTTGGGGGGGGAGGGAGGGGAGAAATTTGCACTGAACCTGTCTGCCAGTATGTTGGCAATGTCTGTGGGTTCAGTGATTTTTTTATCATTTTGGACTAATTCTGAGCATATCTGCGAGTTTCCACCCAGGTTTCTAACATAGCTAAAGAACGCTTTATGATTGTCTTTTGTGTCATTAGCGATTTTTCTCTCAAAGTTGGCCTTGGATGATTTTATGAGTGATCATAGTTTTTTGCTAGTATTGATCAGAGATGCCTTCCCATTTAGGGATTTTGCTCTGTCATGTAGTAGCTTTCTCCTCTTGTTGTAGAGTTTGTTTACGGCTGGAGTCCACCAGACCGGGCGCCTGCCTTTGGTGGAAAAGGTCTTGATTTTATTAGGGCTTCACCTACACAATACATGTGTGCCCTTATGCACTCCAGAGGCCAGTGCATATAACAGTGGTATATGGCCCTGTATTATTGAGTCTGGGGGAATGCACCATAACTAACCTAGGCTGTTACAACATGGGGGGTATCAGGGGTAAGCTGCTTTAAGGTATCTGGATATACATTACCATACAGTTCACCTTGGGTAAATGCAGGCCTACTGCTTCCTGCCATGCAGACTGTTCTGTTTGTCAGTGTGATCGTGATGGTGTCAGTTATGCCTTGTTATGTAACAGTTACATCCCATTATGTCAACTGAGGTCTTTACCCCCTAGGGAGTGTGTACAGAGTGTAGATAGTGGCTGCTGGACTATACATCTGCATTACTCACTGTTGATTGATTGGTATCCTGTGGCCCAGTCTGTCTTTACTATTGTACTACTTGAAGGCCTCGGCCCAGACAGCAACATATGTAAACCTTTCCATACTACTGTATTAATATAAATGTTATACAGTTGCATTACTCTGTTTACATGCATGTCAGTGCCTAAACAGCTATATGACATGGCATATACAACTGTAATAGTACACAAATAAAGCTTTCCCATGTATGCAAACCTGAGTGTGGTGTTATATCCTTTGACCTCTCTGTGGGTATAAGTTGCAGGCAACAATCGTCATTTGTATGGTGGCTTTACAGTGTCCAGTTGGTAAGGTGGCAAATGTAGGCATAGTGGCTGTTCCATATTGCGTGCACCTGCTACATATATATACATATCTCTGTGTGTGTATGTGTAGTTACATATATGTATATATATATATATATATATATATATATATATATATATATATATATGTATATATATATATATATATATAGATGTATCTTCATATATGTGTCTTTGTATATGTATCCTGGGAATGTTGATTGCTTCCACATTGTACATGTCCTATGGTAGTCAGACTGTACTGCATGATATGTTACTGATACCAGTCTGACATCATACAGGTGGGATGAAGTACTGTTCACAACTTGCGCCCATGTTGTGTCAGGTCCTGGTTATGGGATCTGCAACAGTTGATATTGTATTGCAGGACAGACATGTTTGGCTGTGGGGGGTGTATCTATACATACAAGACATATGTTGTTTGGGCCTCCTCAACCCCATTAATGGTGCATGTGGACATATATGTTTTTGTTTTTTGTTATGTTCCCTTTTATATCTATAGATGTATGTCTTTATATACCTATACAGATATATATTTATGCATATATATATATATATATATATATATATATATATACACACACATATAGTTGTAGACATATATATCTATAGATGTATGCATATGTATGTATATATGTTTATATATATATATATATATATATATATATATATATATGTGTGTGTGTGTGTGTGTGTGTGTGTGTCTGTGTGTATCTACATATATAGATATGTTATATCTATTTAGATATTGATATATACACACACATACATCTACATGTTGAAATACATTTCCTGTGCTGTTGAATGACTGCACTGGATGATATGTTTGTGAAAACATCAGGGTTTTGGGTATCTGACATGGCTTAGTGGTAAATCACTTTGGCTATGGTGTGTAGGGTCCTGGGTTCGAGCACTGCAAAGGCTGTTTATTTTATTGCTGGGCAGAACAAGGGCCATTGGATACAGAGTGATTAAGGTACTTTTAAGCAGTTGTAAGCAAGTTTGCGCAGAGGTAAACACTGCTAACTTCTGGTTACAGTTTCTTATACTCAGTTAGCTTCTAAATTGCATAACCCGTGTAGGCATTGCTTACCCCCACACAAACAAGCTTAAACCCACTTACTGCTGCTTAAAAGTGCTTACTCCCACTTACCACCTGCATTCATTTCTTTAAAAGAAAAGAAAAAAGGGTTGATAGGAAAGTAGTGAAAATGGGGCACAAAGAGGGAAAGGCAGTAGGGAAAATAGCTAGGGATGTGCAGGAGGGTGTAGGGAAGGTCCTAGTTGCCCATTTCTTTTACAGCAACAGCTGTGCATATACACTGAATTTGGAGGTAGATTTGGACACTCAAACCCCTGAGAGAGGGGTGAGGACAACAATAATATGTTGTGATGCCAATTGGACAAGATTTCATGTGTCCAGTGGACACGTGTCCGAAATTGACAGCTATGTATGGTGCATTTTTCAGGTGAGAGTGGGATGTTGGGGAGGGATAGTAGGTATATTTGGGGAGGTAGGTTGGGTAGGTTAACAGACAAGACAAACAGGATGCATACAGGGGCGGTATATGACACATGTGGGGGGTAAACACCTTGATGGGGAGGGGTGTTGGGAAATTGGAAGCCCATGAGCCCCTTAGTGGAAACAGTGGGACCCTATCCATGGGCAGTCACCACTGCACCTTCACAATGCCGAAGGTGGCTGTGCTGGGGGCTGAGTTGGAGAGCCAGGCCAACCCTCTAGTCACAACACACGGCCCTCGAGCTGGCATAGAAGATCTCCAAACTGCTGATTGAGCTCTCTACGCACCATGACACAGACCTGGCGACAGGTGACAGCTTCCTGTCCGTGCCCGCTCCCTGGGGGGCGAGCCCCATCCCCTGAGGTGACTCCACCCGAAGGTGGTGCAGGACCAACAGATGAGGAGGTCCCGGGCTGGGCCCCAGATATGCTGGTGCCCAGTGTCATGGCCAGCTGAGGTGGGACCGGTTGGTCTGCTGGGACCCACATTCCCATACGTGCTATTGTGTTTATAGTGTATCAACATATGTGGGCTGATAATAGTCAACACATTCCAGGGTTAGGTATAACAGCATGCATAGATATTCCCATTAACCCAGACACCAGATATGGAACAGTTGTATAGCAAACGGAACACATGCATGTATGGGACCACAGTGGTAATAACAACAGCATGCAGGTACATTGATGGCACCATGGCACCAGTGATGGAGTATTTCAACATAGCACATGCATAGAAAAAGATTTAAATGATTTTCAACCAATAGGACATATGTCCCAACATAACAGTGGAGTCATCTTATACAAGCTGAGGTGGGTAATTAGTGTATTGTTGGAGATATGGTGGGGGGAGAGAAAAATGTCAATTAACAACTAGTATTTTCCTGTAGTTCGCATTACTTTCCTAGTCACTACTGTTATCTGTACATTACAAGTATTACTACACTGCCCTATTGCCTTAGTTTGGACAGTGATATGGCTGTTGACATCTTTATACATGAACTGATTTTACCTGCAGTATACACCTCTTACTTAGTATACCTGTGGAGGAACTGTTTGTTAACACTAACTGTTTCTAGACATATGCCCAGACTGATGTTATGCACATACCTGTCCATCTCTTTTTGCACAGACTCTGGCCATGTCTTGACCACATGCAGGTGAACTGGGACATATGGAGACTATTGCCCTCTTCAACTTTTAGTGACTTACAACACTCTTATGAAGGATTTCCTCCACAGTTATATTACGTAGCACAGTGTGGGTGACAGTGATCAGTGATACCTTATTATTCAGAGCAACTGCAACACTCACAATTCCATACAATGCCAGAGTAAACAGTGCCAGTACAGGGTATCAAGCTTTTATTTCTTGGCACAGTGTTCATATCCGATGTACCTCTTGGAGCAATGTTTGTTAGCACTACCTGAATGTTGCAACACAAAGTACCGGATTTCACATTAGTATTATCCATATACATCTCACTCTGTTACTGTACACACTCTGGTCACAGCTTGACAACATGGGGGTGTAGATAACACATACTTGGCTAATTACTCTCATAACAGTTTGGGGAGTTGCTAGAGTGACAGGTTTGTTCTTATAGATGTGTGACAATCAGTTGTATTTCTTGTTTTCTGCCTATACATCTGGGATCATCCCACTGATTTCCCAGGGGGCAGAGTGACAGGCAGCAGATATGGGCCAATTTACTGGACATTCTTGACATATCTGTACAGTTGTGGGGTATGATTCTGTATGCAGACTACTACCACACCCGGGATTTGAACCATGGCTGTGTGTGCTAAAAATACAACCCTCCACGTCTCAGTTGCATGTGCTATTCAGATTTTGTTGTCTGTCTTTTCACTGTTTTCTGTCTATGTCTCTCTCAGTTGTACTAAATGACCTCTGGGGATTACACCAGTCATATACAGACATTTCTACCCATTCTATTTATGTTGCACAGTGTGGGTAACAGTTCTTAATGCAACAGTACTATTAAGTGATTGCAAATCTACATTACCATATGATACCAGAGTATACACATGCAGTCCAGCAGTTAGACCTTTATTGTCAGGCTATTATGCTTTTATTTACATAAACCTATATGAGAGTCTTCCTGCCATATTCTGCGGTGTATGCAGTACTTGCCTTAAACAATACATGTTTTATACTCGCAATTAACTTACTAATGCTTTTAGATTTATTTCCTATGACAGTACATGCAAGAGTATTAATAACCTGCCTCACATCGCAACCTCTGCAGGCGACATCCATGGGCCTCCTGGTTCATGGCCTTTTCACTTTCCACTGTGAAGGACATAAGAGGAATATTTAGCCATACCTATCCATAATATATATGAGCTGGCTATTATTAAACAGGTAGTGGAGTGATACTTACACACAGCTGGGACAATCTCTGCCGTTCTAGCCTCTTGGATCTACTGATCCACGAGATTCCCCTTATGCCACTTCAGGTCGGCATAGTGATGCCTGACCTCCTGCTCACCCGTTTGAGGTATGCCAGTGGCACTGGTGACATCACAGGTGAGACGGTACCAAGCTTCCACCTTATATTGGGAACCCTGGTACTGGCCCTGCAGCAGTCTCTGCTCATGGTCTTTGACAAGGAGACCTGCCATGACTCTGGACTATTGGATGCCCCAGCATTGTGCCCAAAGCGCAGTCCCTCTCCCCTTTCTCACATGGTGCCTGCAAGGGGAAGCTACAACCAGTTATGAAATGTATTCCCACCTGTTGGGTTTAAGTAGGGCTGAATTCCCACACTTTGCCATGATTGGCCAGTTTTGAAAAGGCTAAGTTATGGGCAAACCTGCTTACCTAAGGTTGGCATTGTTTAAAGGGGTATACCAATGGGCAAATTGAGTTAGCAGACCAACACATTGCTTACACAAACTAAGCTGGCCTGTCCAATGCTTGGCATTGCTTAATATTTACTTTGCATTGTATTTGCTTTTTGGCATTAATTTATTATTCATTACATCTTGTATATATGTCTGGTATCCATGATTTATGTGTACGTACACTGTATGGGGTCCTTGTGTCTAATAGGGGACTTCAGCACTCTATTACAATTACACCTCACATCTGGGCTTACTTCAGTACTCCAGTTCACATATTTATGTTATGTAGTAGGTTATAGAACATATGACTGTATACTGATTCCTTTCACATGTTCAGTTTGATTTTATTGTAGTGAGGATTTGTTTGATTATACCTCATTCTTATGTACTGCTGTGATGACTTGGTGGTTAACTACTGTGACTATAATGTATAGGGTCCTGGGTTCAAGACCTGCAAGGCTGTTTATTTTGTTGCTGGGCAGAACAAGGGCCATTGGCTACAGAGTGATTAAGGCACTTTTAAGTGCTTGTAAGTGGGTTTGCATGAGGGTAAGCACTGTTACCCTCCGGTTAATGATGCTTACAGAGAGTTAGCTTCAATATTGCTTAACCTATGTGCGCATTGCTTACCCCCCTACGAAGAGGCTTAGACCCACTTACTAGTGCTTACATATGCTTACTACTGCTTACTACTGCTTAATAGTGCTTACACTTGCTTACTAGTGCTTACTCCTGCTTACCACTGCACTAATTTAGACAGTAATGTCTAATGGTTCTTGGGAAGGTGGGGGATTTGGAAGCTGTATGGAATTATCCATTACACATTTTACCTTCCATTTGTATCCCTGATTCCTGTGATTATCTGTGGACTTTGCAACATTATGGCACTGACACCGCACATCTGCATTTAATGCAGTACTCCAGTTCACATATATATCTTATTTAGTAGGTTAAGCAACTAAAAATATTGGTCATAACATGATTTGACATGGAAAATGGAATGTGCTACAGTGGGACTTGAACCGGGAATGATTGCTCGTAAATCAGTGCTCTACCCACTACAATATTCCTATGCTGCTTCATTTGTATATATCTTCCTTTTTATCCTCTTCTGCCATTTAAGCTGCATTAACCATAGCTAAGCGATGGGCAAACCCACGTATTTATGGTTAAATTTAATCTGTTTCATAAAATAAAAAAAGGATCTTTATATTGTTTGTGTTTACTATTGCTCTTGCACACGTGGGGGGATGTTGCTGGGGGTATGCAGACACCTGTGCGCGGTCTCGCTCATTCTTTTAGGGCTTTCAGCTGTTCTTCATTGAAGGGGTGTGTATATTCTGAGAGCTCTGCTCTGAGACATCCCCCCTGCACTCTTACACGCTCCATGTAAGATTAGGAGCTCAGGCAGCACGTCTTCATTAATATGCATGGCGCGCTGCCATCCTGGTCCTAAATGGCCACTTCCATGCAGGACTAAGCTAGTCCTGCACAGAAGACTAGTAAATCCGGGGGTCTGTCTTTCATGAGTAGTTCAGCTTGATGAGTCAGTCAAGGTGTATTATTTGCATTTACTGTTTATTTATTTTTTTTTCAAAATACAGGTTTTCCAAAAATAAATATATTTTACAACACTGAAACATATGCATACAATATATACAGGTTCATAGGTTCAGAGGTGTGTACTAGGCTAATGGCCCTAGGGCCTTCACAAGCTTAGCCAAAGGATTACCCTTGCATAGTGCCACCCGACCTTAGTTCCCACTGCCTCTGTCGAGTAGAGCCACTGGAGTTATCCCCCGGGGTGAATTTACTGTTTCCCATCCATTCATCAAGATTTTTTTTTATAGCTGGTCAGCGTGGTGCTCTGCTTGACATGTATGGGAAGTCTGTTCCATAGCATGGGCAGTCTCTGGGTTATGAACCTGTCCCTCCAGCATGTTCTGTTAATTGTGGTAATGAGGTTGAGGTCTCTGGATTATGTGGTGTGGAGGGATAAGGATTTCTTTAGATGTAGCATTTCTAACAGAGCTGGGTCAGACATGACTTCACAAGTCAAGCAGAGATCGCCTCTAAGTAGCCAATATGATATAGAGAATAGTTGGAGTTTTTTGAGTCTGTCCATAGAGGACAAGTGTTTAAGGCCTAGGATCCTCTTTGTGAGGTACTTTTGCAGCATCTCCAGTTGTTGAAGGTGTCTAGTGAGGTACATGCCAAATGGGCCATTGTACTTGATGATTGGCCTAATGAGGGAAGAGTAGAGGGAGACAATGACCTTGTTCTTCCTGGATGCAAAACCCTTAGTAATGAGATGTGCCACATAGAAGTACTTTCTGACCACAGTGGCAATGTGGTGATCAAAAGAGAGGTTGCTGACAACTTGTGTTCCCAGACTATTATAACACCTTCTGTGTTCAGTGGACTACCATCAATGTGGTAATTCATGGGTACCGGGTTTTTCCCAAAGGGGATAATGACA
Source organism: Protopterus annectens (assembly GCF_019279795.1). Lineage (NCBI taxonomy): Eukaryota > Metazoa > Chordata > Ceratodontiformes > Protopteridae > Protopterus > Protopterus annectens. Next base: position 454,485,493 of record NC_056735.1, read on the forward strand.
CATTTTTTGGCATTGAGCTTAAGGCCATGGTTCTGATACCAGTTGTTGGTCTCAGTGAGGCCATTCTGTAGGATGTCAACATCACTTGGGGAGTTAATAAATGCATTCCATAGCTTTAAATATCAGACTCATCAGGGTAATGAGGCGACAGTTCCCAGGGTTTGTAGTCACTCCTCCTTTGTGGAGAGGGATGACTGTAGTAGTGCACCATTCAGTAGGGACAAAACCTGAGGTGAGGCTGTGACTGAACAGGGCACAGAGGTGAGGTGCCAGTTCACTCTGTAGTTCATGTAGAACACAACTAGGGATATTGTCAGGTTCCATAGAAGCTGTATGCTTGGCCTTGGACAGTGCTGTTTTATCTTGTGCAGCAGTAATACTGGGTGCCTGGCAATCGACTGGTAGTGTGATTGGTCCTCTGGGTGGGAAAGGGGTAAAGTTGGCACTGAATCTGTCAGCCAGTATACTGGCAATAACTGTTGGCTTGGTATAGGAGGTACCATTGTGCAGTAGCTCAGATCAAATCTGGGTATTGCTGTGGAGATTATTTATGTAACTGTGAGCTTTGGCCAGCTAAGACCTGCATGCAATCAACTGAACGCATAAGTGAAGTTAAGTAAATTTTTATCTGCATTTTTTTCAAATAATACACGATTTAAATTAATTTGTTTGTGTTGCATTGAGCAATATCTAGCTGGAAGTTGTGACTCTGTTTTTTCAGTTAAGGCTTGTTAAAAAAGCTGCATAGCCAGTGATAAGTGGGGGTAGTTTACTTCATTGTTATTCAGTTTCTGTCTTATACAAGTGGTACAGTGAATTATTTTCTGATTAAACTGTGAGCTTTGGCCAGCTAAGACCTGCATGCAATCAACTGAATGCATAAGTGAAGTTAAGTAAATTTTTATCTGCACTTTTTTCAAATAATACACGATTTAAATTAATTTGTTTGAGTTGCATTGAGCAATATCTAGCTGGAAGTTGTGACTCTGTTTTTTCAGTAGGTCCCCGCCTACCCTCCCTGTTTTTGTTTTGGTGTTAATCTTGGTGGCATTGAAACTGCCCGCCCCTCTTGTAAATTTGCACTTGGATAGTCCTCCTGGGCCCATCCCATTTGCTCACTCAAAAAAAATATATCTGCTTTTACTGTATTTGTTTCTTCCTACTTTATTTTGCTTTTGCATCATCTTAAAAGTACTCAATTGTATTTGTTACTGCTTGGTGTAACTCATTCTAAGCCTTTTAGTTTAAGCACTTGTGCATCAGACCAGTTGTTTTACATTAAGAAGGTTTGTGGTCTGCACTGTAGTGGCAGAACAGGTAGCTTACATCCTTCTAAGTTGGGAACTGCTGATTGAGGGCTCAGTGTCTGTTATTCTAAAAGTGTATTAATTCTGGTTTAAGCACTTGGGCTTCAGGCCAGTTATTTTACATTAAGAGGGTTTGTGGTCTGCACTCTTGTGGGAGGAGAGGCCGGACTCTGCCCTTCTGAGCTGGGAATTTCTGGTTAAAGGCTTATAGTGCCTGCATATTTGAACTGCTTCTTACTGAAATTGGTATACCTTGTTTGCTGTAGCATATACTAGATCCAGGCCTGCTGAATCTAGCTTTGTTTGTATTACTTGAGCACTAATCCAGGCATTCTTTAAAATATTCAATTATATTTATTACTGCTTGGTAGTAACTTGATTAAAATGTAGCTATCATTCTAAGTCTTTTGGATTAAGCACTTGGGCTTCAGACCAGTTGTTTTACATTAGGAAAGTTTGTGGCCTGCACTGTGGTGGCAGGACAGGTAGCTTACATCTTTCTAAGTTGGGAACTGCTGATTGAGGTCTCAGTGTCTGTTGTTCTAAAAGTGTATTAGTTCTGGTTTAAGCACTTGGGCTTCAGGCCAGTTATTTTACATTAAGAAGGTTCGTGGTCTACACTCTTGTGGGAGGAGAGGCTGGACTCTGTCCTTCTGAGCTGGGAATTTCTGATTAAAGGCTTATAGTGCCTGCATATTTGAACTGCTTCTTACTGAAATTGGTACACCTTGTTTGCTGTAGCATAGACTAGATCCAGGCCTGCTAAATCTAGCTTTGTTTGTATGCTTGTTGTTTGTTTGCTTGTTATTTCCCTGAAACGCTAATTCCACCTAAAACGCGGCTTTTCAGCGCTTCTGTGGATCCCTAGTGATATCTGCATTGCTAACTGTACTTATTTTCTTGTTTCACTTGAAAGAAAGTTACTGTTTGTCATTTTTGCATTTAAGTTACCTGTAACACATTGCATTTAAGTTACCTGGCACTTGCTCACTAAAGCAATTATATAAGTCAGCACTAAAAAATTAAAAGCACTACACCCTCACAAACTCCCTTGAGTACCTTGTTCCCCATTGGCCCTTTTTTCAATTATAAAGGAATTCCCAATACTATTCTAGCATGTCCAAAGGTCAGTTGTCAATCTCCTCTCCGGTCCAGCTGGTGAATCTGGGAATCTTGAGACAATGTTACAACTGCCTCATGTACACAGACAACCCTCTCCTCCTCCCAACAAATTCCAGCACATGTGAGAGATGCAACCATATAGCCAAACTGGAGGCTAAGCTCTCTCAACTCAGTACTGGTGTAACCAGTCAGGAGGAGAAGGAAACCACACTCACTACAATTCCAGTCTCACATAGACCTACCACGACAGCAAACCAAACACATAAATACGGAAAAATATACTCGGAGGCTCTAAATAAAAGTCTGCCTAAGCAGCAGAGACCTCCAAAGCAGACACCCAAGCAACCGCTACCACTGAACAAAACATGTGCGACACATAGCTCACAAAGCCAGTGTGCCGAACAGTCACAGCCCTTAAGGTTAAACAACACACCTGATACACTTGTAATAGGTGACTCTATCGTCAGGCACACTGACGTCCCGCTCACCAGGCAGAACAAGGAGAAGGTCATGGTGAGCAGCCTGTCGGGTGCTAGGATCCGCCACATAACACAAGCACTCAGGTCACTCCAAGGCAAGTACAAATATGACTCAGTCATTGTCCATGCTGGTGTGAATGACCTGAGACATACCACCCTGGACTACATGAAAAGAGACATAGAAGAGCTCTCTGAGCATGTAGCCCAGGCCGGTATGACCCTGACCTTGAGTAGCATCTTACCCTCACCAAGAATGATGCCACAATATGAAGACAAGATGATCAATTTCAACAATTGGCTTAAGTATTGGTGCCATTCAAAGGGGATCCAATGCCTGTCAGCCTAGGATGACATGCTCGACAAGCCATGATGCTTCACTAGGGACGGCTTGCACCTGTCACCCCTGGGCTTTCGGATATTGGCAAAGGCTCTTGCCACCCCCATAGTGCCTTTTTTAGACAAGGCTCAAAAGACAAACCCACCTCCATAGGTATCACAAGGGATAAGAAACTAAGAGTAATGCTACTCAACGCCAGAAGTCTAAACCTCAAGATGCACACACTCGAAACTCTCCTTAGCATGGAGAACATTGATATATGTGCAGTAGCAGAAACGTGGTTCAAGGCTCCCGAGAGCACCCCAGCACTACCAGGTTATACCTCATACCATGCTTTTCAGCCCCAAAACCTCAAAAGGAGGGGGACTATCAATATTCGTCAAAGCTACACACACCTCCAGGTTGGTGGCACAGCACGAAGAATCAGAGACTATCCATGTGCAACTAATAGTGGGTAAAACTGCCTTCCAGTTTATAGCCTGCTACAGACCTCCCTCCCAAACCCAGGAACCCCACTCGGCCTTCCTGAGAACACTGGAAAATATGAAGGTCTCTCCAAACACCATTATATTGGGCGACTTCAACTACCCAAACATAGACTGGGAGCATTACTCTAGCTCAAACACCCTAGCCCAAAGGTTCCTAGAATTTATAAACTCAGATACTATGGAACAACTTGTTACCACTCCCACAAGAAGGGAAAACATACTGGACCTGATCATCACCAACATGGGGACTCTATCCTCCAGACCAGAAGTGTATCCCTCACTGGTAAGATCAGACCATAAACTAACCTCACTGGATATTCACATCCTGACCCCACCCCCTGCCCAGAAAACCACAGTGAAAAACTTCTCTAAAGCAAATTTCACATGCCTCAAAACTGAGGTGGAATCTTTCAAAGCTCCCGGGCCTGTGGAAAATACGGCCCAGACCACAGAATCCTTTATAAACGCATTCTATGAAAACCTTCAGGAATGTATGGATCATGCAATCCCAAATAAAACCAAGACCCAATCCTCCAAAGGCAGACGTCCTGTCTGGTGGACCCCAGCCATAAACAAACTATACAATAGAAGGAGGAAGCTACTACATGATAGAGCAAAATCCCAAAAAGGGAAGGCATCTCTGATCAGTATTAGCAAAAAACTACGGGCACTCATAAAATCGTCTAAGGCCAGCTTCGAGAGAAAAATTGCACAGGACACTAAGGATAATCACAAGGCTTTCTTTAGTTATGTTAGGAACCTGGGTGGGAATTCCCAGATATGCTCTGAATTAGTCCAAAATGACAAAAAATACACCAAACCCACAGACATTGCCAACATCCTAGCTGACAGGTTCAGCACAAACTTCTCCCCCCCTCCCCACCAAAAGGGCAAATATCTATCCCAGCAGAGTGCTGCCCCCCTGACATCTCAGATGCTTAGGTAAGAGCCGCCCTTTCCAAAGCAAAAAACACAGCATCAATGGGACCAGACGGTGTCCCGGGCTGCGTCCTACATGAACTCCAAGAAGAGCTAAACCCAAACATAAAACTACTGTTCAATCTCAGCCTTACTACAGGATATGTACTCAAAGAGTGGTGTACAGCAACAGTGGTCCCTCTCCACAAAGATGGTGCCTCAACGGATCCTGGAAACTATCGTCCCATAAGCCTGACTAGCTTGGTCTGCAAAGCTATGGAAAGGATCATCATGGACCTAATAAATAAAGATATTGGGGACCTACAGACACTGGATCCTACCCAGTTTTGCTTTGTTAAGGGCAGATCCTTCCTCTTAAACCTGGTCAATTTCTTTGAAACAGTCACCAAGGCCATTGACGAGGGGAAGGTGGTCCACACAGCCTACCTGGACCTCGCAAAAGCCTTCGATACAATACCCCACTCGGGCATTATAGATAACCAGCTTTAATATAAACCCCTATGTCACTAGATGGGTTGCAAACTGGCTCAAGGACAGAACCCACATGGTTAGAATTGCTGGAGCCATGTCAGACTCCAAACCAGTTACAAGTGGCATCCCACAAGGCTCAGTCCTGGGACCTCTCTTGTTCGTATATATTTCTCAGAGGTACAGGCCAACACGGAAGGACTGTGGCTGACCAAGTTCGCAGATGACTGCAAACTGGGTGCCATAATCAACTCTCCAGCCAACACAAGCATCCTCCAAAAGGGCCTCATAGAAACAGACAACTGGTGCCAGAGCCATGGCCTCAAGCTAAACGCCAAAAAGTGTATAATCATTCCCTTTTGCAAAAACAAAGTGCCCACAAATTACCACATAGGTGGTAATCCATTAAGTACGGAAGAAGTAATTAGGGACCTGGGGACCCAAGTTGATAGCAATATCTCATTTGACAACCACGTGGCCAAAGTGGTTAGAAAAACATTTTATATAGCCCACCTAATCATGCGGGGATTCACATCTAGATCAGGGGAGGTCATCGTGCCTCTTTACTCATTCCTCATCAGGCCCATAATTGAGTACAATGCCCCTTTTGGGATGTACCTTACCAGACACCTGCAGCAACTGGAAAGACCCCAAAAGTACCTCACCAAGAGGATCAAAGGGCTCAAACAGATGCCATATGCTGCCCGGTTAAAGAAACTCCAGCTCTACTCAGTGGCATACCACCTGCTCAGAGGCGATCTGTGACTGACGTATAAAGCCATGTCCAACCCAGAATTAATGGACATGCTGCACCTCAGAAAATCCAAATCCCATTGAGCTATGCGCTCGAGAGACTTGAACCTCAAAACTGAAATAAATAGGACATGCTGGAGGGACAGATTCATAACCCAGAGGCTCCCTTCAATCTGGAATAAAATCCCAGTCCAGGTTAGGCAGAGTCCCTCATTCACTCTCTTCAAGAGGAATCTTGATGAGTGGATGGGAGATCGTAGGTTTTCCCCGGGTATCACTTCTGTGTCACTGTTAGACAGAGGCACAGTATACTAACCTCGAAAAAGGGCATAGCAAAATTAATTTAAAATGGGTGGCGAAAGCCAAACACACTCTGGCTAGGTTTATAAATGCCCTAGGGCAGATAGCCTAGTATGAACCTATGAACCTATGAACTATAGAAGGCCTTGTGGTTGTCTTTACTATCTGCTGCAATTCTGTTTTCATAGCTAGCTTTAGAAGATTTGATGAGGGATCTCAACATTTTGTTGAGGCTGATAAGGAGTTTTAGGTATGGTGAGATCCATGCATTTGTGTATGTGTTCATACAGTGCATTTGTGTATGATTCTGCTGTCATGCAACTATTCCCCATTTGCATGGGTGATGTGAAGTTAGCCACTTCTGTTTTTAGGAGCCCAAAGTTAGCTTTGGAGAAGTTTTTCATGGTGGTTACCTTTGCACGGGTGGGATCGGTGGGAGGGATGTGGATTTCCAAGGTGATTAGTCTGTGTTCGGATCTAACCAGGGAGGTGCTGACTACTGGTGTAGAGCAACGGTTACCCATGTTGGAAATGACCAGGTCAAGGATGTTGCTACCTCTAGTGGGGGTAAGCATGAGCTGGTCCAGGGCATTGGAATTAATGAACTCCGGGAAATCTTGGGCAAGTGTATTGGTACATGAATAGTTTACCCAGTTAATGGAGGGGTAGTTAAAGTCGCCTAGTAAGAGAGTGTTAGGTTGGACCCCAATATTCTCCAGGGTGCTTAGGAATTTGAAGTGTGAGTCTTGGGACATGGTTGGAGACCCTTAGAAGGCTACAACCTGAATCACTGTCTTACCCAATGTTAGCTGCACCTGAAGTATCTCTGCTGTGTTTTGTAGGGCTACCAGTCTGGAGGTGTGTACATCCTTTATGAATATGGAAACACCACTACCTTTGGAGCTTCGGTCCAAGTTCTGGGGCCGAAAGGTGTGGAATGAGTTATAACCTGGTAGTGCAGGGGTGCTTTTTGCTGCCTTTACCCAGGTCTCTGTTACAGCATAAATGTTGATGTTCTCCATTTTAAGGAGTGCTTCAAGTGAGTGCATTTTGAGATTTACACTTCTAGCATTAAGCAGCATGACCGTCAGACTGCATTTGTTTGTAGTTATTACAGTGGTAATTTGGTCTTTGGAACACCGCCTAAAAAAGGCACTATAAGTATTGCAACAGCCTTGGCTAGTATCCAGATGCCCAGGGGTGACAGATGCAGGCCATTTCTGGCAAAGCATCAAGGTCTGTCAATCATGTCATCCCAGGCAGACAGATACTGGATCCCCTTAGAATGACACCAGAAACGTAGCCAATTGTTGAAATCAATCATTTTCTGCTTGTACTGTGGTATCATTCTGGGTGATGGTAGGATGCTGCTCAGGGCCAGGGTCATAACCGCCTGGGCTACATAATCTGAGTGCTCCTCCATGTCTCTTTTTATGTAGTCCATGACAGAGTCATATTTGTACCTGTTGTTGAGAGACCTGAGTGCGTGTGTTATGTGGTGGATCCTGACACCTGACAGGAAGCTGACTTTTACTTTCTCCTTATTCAACCTAGTGAATGGAACATCAGTGTGCTTCACTATCGGTCACCTATGACTAGTGTGTTGGGCATGCTGTTTTGCCTTAGGGGCTTTGGTTGAATGGCACACTGTTTAGGAGAGTTATGTGTCTTGTGATTAGTGTTGTGTTTTGGTGGTAGAGTGTGTTTCTGCCTTGGAGGTCTCTGCTGCTTGGGTATATTTTTATTGAGAGCCTCAATGATGGTGGGTGGGTGATCTGTGTTTTTATGTGAAGGCATTGCTGGTGTGTGTTCTGGAGGGCTATGTGTTCCATGTGGTGTGGTGCAAGTGTTGACCTTCTCCTCTTGACCAGCTATTCCGGTCTTGGCTAGAGAGTGCGTGGCTTCCAATTTGGATATATAAGTGCATCACTCGCAAGTCTGAGTGTTGGAAGGTATGAGAAGAGGGGTTTCGGTGTACATGAGGCAGTTGCTGCATTGCCTGAGTAAGCCCAAGTTCACCAGGTTAATAGAAGAAAGCACAGGGAACTGACCTGTAGACATGCCTGGAGGGGTGGGCATTGATAATAAGTACTGGATTTATTTCCTTGTAGAGCATTTAGTGCTGTTAGCAATTTTGTGTGCTACAATAATTGCTACAAGAAGTCTGGTAAAGTGCTAAACTAATAAGCTAGTATAAGTGCAGGAGAGGAGAGAACTAGTAAATCTAAGGGAAAAATTGAAGAGCAGACTCTGGCACCGCTCAGAAGCTTAAAAACAGTCCTGGATACAGCAAGTCTGTATCTGGACTAGACTAGTTATAGGAAAGGCAGGAAACAAGCGCAAATGTGGGCTTTTGAACTGGAAAGTTGAGAGAGATGGAAAAACTGCCCAAGCGGCCAATAACTACAATTTCTAGGCCAGAAACCACTCCTTATGTGGTAGATAGGTTACCTAGTGTTTATCACTCCCACTGATAAGCTATCAGGCTTCCCTCCAACACAGACAGGCTTGAGGGGCTCAGGAGTTTACAAACAGTCCAGGATACAGCAAATCTGCAACTGGACTAGACTAGTCACAGGAAAGGGGAGAAACAAGTGCAAATGTGGGCTTTTAAATCAGAAAGTTGAAAGAGATGGAAGTTTAACAACAAATAAATTAATCAAACATAAATAATAACAAATCAAACTATTTACAAGGGTATCTAGAATAAATATATGATCTTCATTTGTACATTAATAATTCACTTGACAAATTGCTACTGTTATTGCTGTTCAGTATTTGAAGTACTTTTTGCAATGCATTGTATAACAATGGAGTTCTTTCAGTTCTTTTTCTGATGGTAAACATTTCCAACTGTGACACATTCAACACAATGCTTCTGTGCTCTATGAATGTAGGAGAAGTCTCACTTTTCCAGTTTATTGTTACGGTCTTTTATGCAATAGCCAATAGAGTCCACATGGGTGACAACTTTGAGCTTGGAACACAGTTAGATATAGGAACATTAAACAAGCTCAAAGATTTAGACAATTGGAATTTGTTACTAAAAAACTGTTTGTAGAAAATATTTTTTTCCTAGTATGATTTAAGCAGTTGGCAGTCATAAAACATATGCTCCAGTCTGCCTTCAATTTTAGTTTGCATCTCCAACAGCCAATATCTTGTTTGAACATTACTTCCATCTTATGTGGTGTTATGTAAGATTGATGTATAAACTTCCATGTAAAAACTTCTGCTGTAGTGAAAAAGATGTTTGTTTTGAGGAGAGAAGAATTCGTTTTTTTATCAATTATTTTATGAATGCATAATAAGAGTCGTTTTTCCAGTAATAGTTGGTTTTGTTGTGAAGATCATCCCTCGGATTCTCAAAAGCTTGCACAGAATGCAAGCAGGAGCTCAAACAGACAATATGTCTGTCGTGTGATCCAGGAAAAGCCTGCAGGGGCGTGCACGAGCACTCCTGCACTAATCTTGACTGGACTAAGCCCTGGTATGCAAATCACCCCGTTGGGAGGATGGCCTAATGGTTAAGGTGTTTGCCTTACAAACACAAGGTGCAGGGTTTGAGTCTCACAAGGGAAAATTGGCTAGGCTTAAAACGTCTCACAAGGGCAGTAAGCTTAGTACTAACCTATGAACCTAGTTGCAGGTGAAATCCATGCAAATGAGGTGATTTTGCAATCCAGGAAGCTTGCAACAGTCTGTGCAAGACTAGTGCTATCTGCAGAAATGTACTTGGTTAGTAACCACATGGTGCGCTGCCGTCCTGCTCCTAAATGGGTGCGTCCGTGTAGGACTAAGCTAGTCCTGCATGGAAGACTAGTGAATCTGAGGGCATGTGTTTGATAAATTTAGGAATATTTTGTCAATTGCATTGTCTCTAATCTGTTTAAAATATATTCTCCAGGATTCACGAAGCCTCCGTGTAAGAGTTATAACTCTTACACGGAGGCTGCAGTTAAATGGAGTGATGTCAGCATGCTCTGCATATTCATGAGAGCATGCTGAATCACACCTAAGTCTAACACGGTCCGTGTAAGACAGTAGGGGGCGTGTCCATAGGCTGAGCCCTGCAAGCGGACACGCCCCCAGAAGTGTAAAAGTGCCCAAAGTAAACACCCACAACAGAGTCCACGGAAATGTGAATAAACACAACACAGCACATGCCCCCACAGACTATGAACATAAAATATATATAAATGAACATGTTATATATTTTTTTAAAACTGTAAAGATGTTTAACCGTGAGTGCGCTCGTTTGCACGGGCATGCCCATAGTGCAGCTACAGTTAGCAGTCAGTGGGAAAGCATATAAGAACTAAATATGCAAAATAAGCCAGGAAGCAATAGCGTAGCGGTAGAGATGTTGGCTGAAGAGCAGGTATTCATGGTTCGAGCCCCCACAACACCAATTTTTTTTTGTCAAAATAAGCAGGAAACAAGTCCCTGACAAATATGTACACATAAAACCCCAATATATGTAAAATGTAATGAAATAGCCCATTTATATTGAAGACATGTGAGGTAACAAAAGAATAAAAAATGCCAGATGTGCCCATAGCTGAGCTACAGTTTAACAGGGTGAGTGCATGTGCCCGTAGATGAGCAGTGGTTTAACTGGTGCAAAATGAGTGCCCGTAGCTGAGCAGTGGTTTAACACGGTAAATCTATGTGCCCCTAACTGAGCTGACCTTAATATGTGTGCCGATAGCCAAATGAGGCTTAAAGCAGCGTACCCGTTATGCCGAGCTGCGCACCGCAAACAAGCTAACCGACGGGCAACGTGAGCAAGCCGTATCAAAACTGCCTTTACACAGACACCCCTCAGCATGTCTAGACAGTCATGAAAAATAAAAAGCAGTGGCTAGGTTCGAACCCAGGATACTATACACCATAGTCAAGGTACAAAACCACTAAGCCATGACAGCAGTACCTGTAAATGCAATAATAGCTAATATATAGGAATGAATACAAACTAGAGCATGACAATGCAGGTTTACTGAAGTTGATACAATTCCAAAATGGCCAATCACAGATATGTGCGGGAAAAACGGACTATATAAGCCCCATAGGCGGGAATACACAGCATAAACTATTGTAGAACTGACCTGCAGGCAGAATGACAGGAGTAGGAGAGGGTAGTCGCCGAGCACAGAGGTGGGGTGTTGAGGAGTCCAGGTACATGGTCTGGCTCCTAGTCCATCATCATGAGGCCCAACTCATGCAGGGCCAGGTCCTCTGGGGAGCATACAGGGCTGAGGCGTGGGACCGGTTGGCTCATGATCTCACCAGTGCCACAGGGATTCCAAGGAATGGTGAACAGGTCCGTCACCACCATGCAGACCTGAAGAGACGCAAGCAGGACCAACTGAACCTTTGGATCCAGGAGGCCCGGCAAACACCCAACGCCCCACTACTGAGTAAGTAACATTTAATTATGTATGTAAGAAATTAAACTAGCTGATATTATGGAGATGTGTATTCCAATATTACTTCATTTATATTACAGCTGCAGGTGTCCGTTCTGCGAACCGCAGAGTCTATGGCGATAGGATGGTGCGGTTGCGCCACCAGGCAGGTCAGTAATCAACTACCAGTAACTGTAAAGAAATATAAAAGTATGACAGTTAGCAAAAGAGTGCAGTGTAGTCAGTAAGGAATAGAATCTGCAAGTAACAGTGTGAAAGTGTATGCAAGTATTGCTTGATTACAAAAGTGTGTTTCAGCCTGTAAGTTTAACCTAAACATGAAACTGTCCAACATATATTCTGAAATAAAAATGCCTTGCCTGTAATAAAATAGTACACAACCTGCAGCAGGCTGAAAAGTATAGCTGCAGAAGATGATGAAATCACGTGTGAAATATATCCCTGTGGAAATACTGAAACATGACAGAAGTGAGACTACTGGAAAGGATTGTAATAACTACTGGTAAAACATGTCAATAAAGCCTAGAAGTACCATCCTGAATAGTAAAATGAAAACAAGTGAGAGAGTGTGAGAAAGTGTCATGAGTCCAGCAATACAGTAGTAATAACCCCTGAATAAAGTATACTGCAGTCAAGACAGAATGAAATGCATGTGAGATTCAAAATCAAATAACAAAGTCTGTTCAAAGTGTTGCTGCATCTGGAATGTGTATCCCAAACTCTGGATATGTTGCTCTCAGTCTGCAATATGCAGATAGGATGATCGTCTGATATACCAAACATCCACACTTGTCTACAGCTATATAAAGCAAATGTAGCAGGATGATGTAGCTGAACAAAGCTAGATATGAATGTGTATGAAGAGCCATAAAATGTATATTGATGTTGCAGTAACAGTCCTATCACCAAGTTGAAATAGTTATCATATAGGAAACTGTAGTGAGAACAGTAGTGTGTATATAACTGTTGCTATTAGAAATGTACAGCATATGTATTGTTATTCGAAGGTGTTAATATTACTTTCTTCACCCCACCCTATAACCACATATAACCCATTCCACGTGAAAATGGTATGTGCAATCACAATTAACACCCCTGGACGTTTGTCCTGTTGGGTCATATATATTTGCATGCCTGTTGATGCATCTGCCCTGTTCATACATCCACACCTGATGGCCTGTTGCCATCAATTAACCCTGCATGTTGTTGGACTGTGTATTTCTGTTCAAATTATGCATGTGTTATAGGTTCATAGGTTCATAGGTTCATACTAGGCTATCTGCCCTAGGACATTTATAAGCCTAGCCCAAAGTTTTGTGGCTTTCACCACCCCTTAAGTTTGAAAGGTACTGTGCCCATTAGTTTACCATGCCTCTGTCTAGCAGTGACACTGAGGTGATCCCCGGGGTAAACCTGTGATCTCCCATCCATTTGTCAAGATTTCTCTTGAACAGGGCCAGCGAGGTGCTCTGCCTCACATGTACAGGGATTTTGTTCCACAGCATAGGGAGTCTCTGGGTGATGAATCTGTCCCTCCAGCATGTCCTATTTATAACTGTGTTAAGGTTTAAGTCTCTTCCTCTTGTATTTCTTATGGATTTAGATTTTTTGAGGTGGAGCATGTCCATCAATTCCGGGTTTGACATGGCCTTGTATGTTAGGCACAGGTCACCTCTGAGCAGATGGTATGCGACCGAATAGAGCTGGAGTTCCTTCAGTTGGGCAGCATAAGACATATTTTTGAGACCCTTTATCCTCTTGGTGAGGAACTTTTGGGGCCTTTCCAATTGCTGCAGGTGTTGGGTAAGATACATTCCAAATGGGGCATTGTACTCAATCATTGGTCTGATGAGTGATGAGTACAGGGGAACAATGACCTCCCTTGATCTAGATGTGAATCCCTTCATGATCAGGTGGGCAATGTAGAAGGTTTTCCTAACTACCTTGGCAACGTGGGTGTCAAATGAAAGGTTACTGTCAACCTGGGTCCCCAGATCCCTGATAACCCCTTCTGTGCTTAGTGGATTGCCACCTATATGGTAGCTAGGGTAACCTTGTTTTTCAGGGTATGACTATGCATTTTTTGGCATTTAACTTTAGGCCATGGCTCTGGCACCAGTTATCCGTTTCTATGAGACCCTTCTGGAGGATATCTGTGTCTGATGTGTTTTCAACTATGGCCAGTTTGCAGTCATCTGCAAACTTAGTCAGCCATAATCCTCCTGTGTTTGCCTGTACTTCTGAAAAGTAGATGCCGAACAAGAGGGGGCCTAGGACTGAGCCCTGTGGGACACCACTTGTGACCGGCTTGGAGTCTGACATGGCGCCAGCCACTCTGAACCTGTGTGTTCTGTCACTTAGCCAGTTTGCAACCCATCTTGTGACGTATGGGTTTACATTTAAGTTGGTGAGTTTTTCTATGATACCCGAGTGGGGTATTGTGTCAAAAGCTTTTGCAAGGTCAAGGTAGGCTGTGTGGACTGCCTTGCCCTCATCAATGGCCTTGGTGACTGTTTCAAAAAAATCAACCAAGTTTAAAAGGCATGATTTGCCCTTGACAAAGCCAAACTGGGTTGGATCCAATGTCTGTAAGTCCCCTATGTCTTTGTTTATGAGTTCCATTATGATCCTCTCCATAGCTTTCTTGTCAAGCTGATGGGGCAGTAATTACCAGGGTCAGTGGAGGCACCGCCTTTGTGAAGTGGGACCATAGTTGCCATATGCCACTCCTTGGGTAGGTATCCTGAGGTGAGGCTAAGATTAAACAGCTGCCCTAACAGCGGGTTTAATTCCTCATTGAGTTCGTAGCGCACACAACCGGGGACACCATCTGGTCCCATAGATGCTGTGTTTTTTGCCTTGGAGAGAGCAATTTTCACCTGAGCATTTGAGATGTGTGGGAGGCTAAAATCTGCTGGGATAGATATCTCTCCTTTTGGGGGGGAGGGGGGAGAAATTTGCACTGAACCTGTCAGCCAGTATGTTGGCAATGTCTGTTGGTTCAGTGATTTTTACATCATTTTGAACTAATTCTGAGCATATCTGGTAGTTTCCTCCCAGGTTTCTAACATAGCTAAAAAAGGCCTTATGATTGTCTTTTGAGTCCTTAGCGATTTTTCTTTCAAAATTTGCCTTGGATGATTTGATGAGCGATCGTAATTTTTTACTTATAGTGATCAAGGGTGTCTTCCCTTTTAAGGATTTTGCTCTATCTTGTAGTAGCTTTCTCCTTTTATTGTAGAGTTTGTTAATGGCTGGGGTCCACCAGACTGGGCGCTTGCCTTTGGTGAAAAGAGTCTTTGTTTTGTTTGGGATTGCCTGATCCATGCAGTCCTGGAGGTGCTGATAGAAGGCATTTGTAAGTGATTCAGCTGTTTGGGTAATGGTTTCCACTGGCTCGGGGGCCTTGAAGGAAACCACACCAGTCTTAAGAAGTGTGAAGTTGGCTTTTGAGAAGTTCTTCACTGTGTTTTTTTTTATCTGGGGTGGGGGCGGGATGTGGACTTCCAGTGAGATTAGTTTATGATCTGATCTCACCAATGAGGGGTACACCTCTGGTGCTGAACATTGTGTCCCCATGTTCGTGATGATGGGATCTAGTATGTTTTCTCCTCTCGTGGGGATGGTGACTAGTTGTTCCATGGCATTTGAGTTTATGAACTCCAGGAACCTTTGGGCTAGAGTGTTGGGGCTTGAGTAATGATCCCAGTCTATATTCGGGTAGTTGAAATCACCTAATATGATGGTGTTTGGAGATACATTTATCCCCTCGAGTGTTTTCAGGAAAGCTGTGTGATGTTCCTGAGTTTGAGAGGGTGGCCTGTAACATGCTACAATTTGCAGAGCAGTCTTTCCTATGGTTACTTGCACCTGGATGGTCTCCGATGCTTCATACGTTGCCACCAACCTGGAGGTGTGGGTATCCTTGATGAATATGGATACCCCCCCTCCTTTCTTGGTGTGGTCCGGATTTTGGGGCCGGAACACATGATATGAGGTATAACCTGATAGTGCCGGGGTGCTCTCAGGAGCCTTGAACCAGGTTTCAGTCACAGCACAGACATCGATGTTCTCCATATTGAGAAGGGCTTCGAAAAGTGCATCTTGAGGTTTAGACTTCTGGCATTGAGCAGCATTACCCTTAGTTTATTTTCTTTTTTGTGTTCTAGGGTGGTAGGTTTAGAATTTGAGCCTTGCCTAAAAAAGGCACTATGGGGGTGGCAAGAGTCTTTGCCAATATCCAGAAGCCCAGGGGTGACAGGTGCAAGCCGTCCCTTGCGAAGCATCGTGGCTTGTCCAGCATGTCATCCCAGGCAGACAGACATTGGATCCCCTTTGAATGACACCAGAGATTAAGCCAATTATTAAAGCTGATAATCTTGTCTCTGTATTGTGGCATCATTCTTGGTGAAGGTAGGATACTGCTCAGTGTCAGGGTCATACCTGCCTGGGCTACATAATCAGAGAGCTCCTCTATGTCTCTTTTCATGTAGTCCAGGGAGGTACGTCTCAGGTCATTCACACCAGCATGGACAATGACTGAGTCATACTTGTACTTGCTGTTGAGTGACCTGAGTGCTTGCGTTATGTGGCGGATTCTAGCGCCCGACAGGCAGCTTACTGTGACCTTCTCCTTACTCAATCTGGTGAGTGGGATGTCAGTGTGTCTGACTATGGAGTCACCTATGACAAGTGTGTCTGGCATTGTGTTTGGCCTTAAGGGCTGTGACTGTTTGGCACACTGACTTTGTGGTCTATGTGTTGCATGTGTTGTGTCATGAGGTGGCAGTTGTTTGGGTGTCTGCTTTGGTGGCCTCTGCTGTTTTGGTAGATTTTTGATCAGCACCTCTGAGTATGCCTTTGTGTGTTTATGTGTATGATTTGAAGTTGTGATAGTACTATGTGAGACTGGGTTTGTGGTGTGTGTGGTTCCCTTCTCCTCCTGTCTGGTCTTTCCAGTCTTATGTTGAGAGAGGTCGGCCTCCAGTTTGGCTATATAGTTGCATCTCTCGCATGTATTTGTGTTTTGTGGGAGAAGGAGAGGGTTGTCTGTGTACATGAGGCAATTGTAACATTGCCTCAATATTCCCAGATTCACCAGCTGGGCAGGAGAGGACGCTAGAAACTGACCCGCTAGAAGGAGAGGACAAAGAACTTTCTGTTTATTGAGTTTGAAAAGACTTCGAGGGATGTGGGTGATTGAAAGAGGGGTTTTAGGCTGGTGGGGTGCTATGTATAATAAAAAAGTGCTATATCAGAGTAGAAAGTACTTTAGGAGCAAGCTGTTCAATGGTGTGAATATCTGGGTGTTTGGTTAATGGGAATACTAATGCATGCTGTTACAACTAATTGTGAATGGTATTATATGTCACTAACCCAAACTGTCATGGCATAATGCAAAACATAGTACGACAGGGAAGGCGGGTTCCAGCGGACCCACCTCTCCCACCTCAGCTGGCGAGTGCACCTGGCACTAGTGCCGAGTCCGGACCCTCCTCTGGTGGCCCTGTGCCACCTGCGGGTGGAAGCGCTGCAGGGGATGGGGCTCGCCCCCCCTCTGCAAGTGTGGCCGGAGGAGGACCACCACTCACACTCCGTAGCGTCCGGACTGCGGTGCGTAGGGAGATTCGGGACTCTGTTCTCAAGCCCCTACGCCAGCTCAAGGCATGGGTGTCGCAACTAATGGGCATGCCTGTTGCCCCACCTACACAGCCCCCAGCACAGCCCCATCCTGGGCAGTGAAGGAACAGTGGCAACTGCCTATGGGTGGGGATATCAGTTCCACTGTTGCCATCTGTGGGCTCATGGGCTCTGGATATCCAAACCTCCGTCCCCGTCAATTGTGTAACCCCCCCCACACGTGTCATACACCGCCCCTGTATGCGTCTTGTTTGTCTTGTCTGTTTACCTACCCAACCTACCTCCCCAGCTGTACTGACTTCCTTCACCTGACATACCACTCTCACCTGAAAAAAAAAAAAGGGGCACTCTGTACCCACAAAAAAATTACGCCCCATACATAGCTGACCATTCCGCACACATGTCTACTGGACATGGAACCTATCAATTACAATTGGCTGTACAACAGGTATTATTGTTGTCCTGACACCTCTCTCAGGGGTGGAAGGTTTCAAATGTCACACCAAATTACATACATATGCACAGCTGTTGCTGATGAAGAAATGGGCAGCTATGGGCCTTACCTACATCCCTCATGCACATCCCAAGCTTGTTTCCCTACTGTCTTACCCTCTTTGTGACCCCTTTTTCACCACTTTCCTGTCTCCCCATTTTCTTTTCTTTCAAAGACAATAGCGCGGGTGTGCGCAAGAGTAAGCACGTTTAAGCGGTTGTAAGCGGGTGTGCGCTTGTGTGCGTGGAGCTAACCTCCAGTGCGCATGCATGAGCTCCGTGCAAACCAGCGCTAACCCGGTTACAACTGCTTAAAAGTGCCTTAGTCACTTTGATTGACAGGTCCTGTACTCAGTTCAAAAGCAAAATAAAACCCCACTGTGAGTCCCGAACCCAGGACCTTGGAAACGGTAGTCTGCATGACTTACCACTAAGCCATGACTCTTACACAAGAACATGGTGCTAAAATAAATATATCATGTAATAGTAGGAATGAATATAAAGGGAATATAGATGTGTAGTACACAAAGCATGCCATTTAGAATTACTATCAAAACTAGTGGATTTCCATAATAGTAGTGTGTGAACAGAAACAGCCATGCTAGTTGGAAGCTAGTAGGTAATAATGTCACTATAGCACCTTGCAAGCCACACACATACTCACAGCAGGATAAGCACTGCCCATACCCCACAACCTCTTACAGGAACACATCTGGACCAAGTAATAAAATATGTGGAGCAAAGGCCCAAAACTAGGGACACATTACAAATAATGTTACAACAAACGCAGACAGTTCAGAGAGCAACAGGGTCTGCACTTTGTGGGATGTTTGGAAGGGTATGCAGTCTGAAACTTGAATGTTTGTCACCATATTCTGACTTGAGCCCAGAGTGACTTTCCAGAAAAAGCTGTGCATGAGATATTGACCAAAATATGAGGCAGAAATGTGGACAACCTGCAAATATATGTAAACATGACAGGTCTGACACCACCATATTTGAATAGTAAAGAGCCTAGACATAGCAACAGTGAATGACTTACAGGGATGCCCCACAGACCCCATGTGAAATGTACAAACAGTAGGCAGAAAGGTGTAACACATGCAATGGTAACCATGGAGTCCTTAAAGTATTCATCACTTGCATGGCAGAAAAAGTGTAGTAATACATATGCTCATGCTAACCCACAGTCACAACTGCAGCATACCAGACATTTTAATGGGTGTACCCCACTGATATGTACCATTCCATGAGGCACATAACAGATGAACCTGAAAGTCTCTGGGGCCTGCTCAGCAGCATATTCAAATACCCTAATAGATGTCAAGGCCCACACCATGGCCAGACCACACTGCATGCTGTAACACCCTAGCAGATATAGCAAGCATTCCAAGGTGTGAATGTACATGGAAAATAGGAAAGCTACAGCAGCACACTACAGTCAAGACACCTAGCAGGCATACAAGTAGTGACTGTAAAGGGCAACTATTGAAGCCTTAGCAACAATGTGCAAGCAAAAGTGAAAGGAAAGCACACACACACATTAACAGTAGTAGTAGTTGTATGAGTCAGTGTACATACACTGTTAGTACAGGAAACTGGAGAAATGAATGGAGGAATGTTAATCTACAACACACCTGGAAATATGAGAGAGATAGCAACCTTTACACTCACAGAACATCGTCCACAGCATAACAGCATGGTCCCTGCCCTTAAAATCTGAAAGGGCTACACCTATCTCACATATATTTTTATAGCACTGTTCTGAAATCACAGTGAGAACTGCAATCAGTACACAACTGGCTGCATGCAATTAGCAAATGCTGGCTTACAAATGGTGCAGAGGCCATCACATGGGCATATGCAGATACCTACAAAAGTATGCTGTACTCCCAGTCCACACATGCAATACTTTCATTGCACCCTGAGAAGGACGTGAGAGACAGACAGAGAGAGAGAGAGAGAGACAGAGACAGAGACAGAGAAAACTGCAATTAAGCAGACACAAACAAATTGTTCAGCAACAACTACCTGAAAGCTGACAACTGGGAAGTGGAGCAGCAGGACAGAGAACCAGACAGCAACACAAGCAGCTGTGACAAACACGGGTGATGTAAAGTAATACTATAAAGGTCTACATACTGTGAACCCTCCATATGTGTCATTGGTCTGTATCCATATGTATATGAAGATGTGTAAAGGGCAGGGGACATACAGCAACTATCAGTGAAGGCTGTACATACATTTGTATGTGAAAGCATCTATGTGCACATATCAATGTTCGTTGATTGTAGGTTGTAGTGCCATGTACAAAGTAGGTTTCACAGTTATGTATGTTTAGCAGTATGTTAGTGTGTGTATACAGTATGGTAGACAAATATGTTGATATGCCTGTCTAACATATGGATATGTATGTATGTCAACATATGTATGTGTATATATATATATATATATATATGTATATATATATATATATATATATATATATATATATATATATATATATATATATATATATATATATATAATATGCATATATGTATACATACATAGAGAGAGAGATGTAGGAATACATAGACAGATGTAGATAGAATATTGTACAAACATATCTATGTAATGCACACATACAGATATAGATATATGTAGATACATATACATAGACAGACTGATCTGACTATCTACAGGTATGACTGTATATGACGACCTGCAACACAGCCTGTCCCACCCCCTCTGTCACTCACACCCCCTCTGTGCCCCCCTCCACATCTATAGCAATATATGTACATCAATATATATATGTGTATATGTATACGGACATATATATATATATATATATATATATATATATATATATATATATATATATATATATATACATATAGATATATCTATATACACATATATATATATATATATATATATATATATATATATATAGAGAGAGAGAGAGAGAGATGTATATAAATTCTGAGTGAGGCACATGTGTACAGATGTATTGCAACAGGTGCCTGGTGACAAAGGCATGGAGTGCACACCAGTGTCAAAACCGGAGTACCATACCACATTCCAGATCACCTACACCAGTAACCACCAGATATGTGATTGGCTGCCCACCACTGCATGTGTCAGGGGTGAACAGGGTCATAAATGCGTACAATAGTGGCCCCAATGATATTCACAGTGGCACACTATCCCTGGAATACCTGCACATGGTATGTGTCAGCGGACATGGTGTGTCAGCTATGGATATGTAGGTCGGTGTACCCCTCCACACCACATAATGGATGCCATGGTATGGACCTCACATGACAGCTTCAGATATGGAGAAGGACACAGTGACATGTACAACACTGTCACAATGCACTCAAACACATTACCAATGTACAGTGACTGACAACACCACAGAGTACACATATGCTACCCACATGGAGGTTACCACTCCCGGATCTACATATGTAAGTCATACCCATGACAGATGTCCAACAACAATAGTAACACCTCACACCATCCACAACCTACATGTCTGCTGTGTGTCATCCGTGCCACTGCAATAGAGTGCACATGTGGAGGTAAGAGTTCCTACCCACAGATAAGACATACCCTGCAATTAACCACACAGTGTTAAGAAGGAAGACTCCCCATGGGTACATGTCACACATACCCCTGCTGAATGTTAGTCAGATAGGTAATATGCCATATGAGTCACCCTGTGTAACTGTGTGACAGCAGCAGGTACCATCACACCACATGTGTCACAATGGTAAGGGTAGCAGAACAGTACGCTGCTGTAGTCCCAGGGGCAATAGCATATTGTATAGTATTGTATTGTAATGTAATGTATTGTGTTGTATTGTATTGGTATGTTGAGGTGCCTCCTTCGTGGAGTGGAACCACTGCTGCTGTCCGCCAGTGTACAGATACATATCCTGTAGTCAGGCTAGTGTTACATAGCACTTCTATATGTGTGTTTAGCTCCTGTCAGAGTTTATGTAGCATGCAACTGGGGGTACCATCAGGTCCCATTCAAGTTGTGTATTCTGCTGTCCTGAGG
Organism: Protopterus annectens; assembly: GCF_019279795.1. Lineage (NCBI taxonomy): Eukaryota > Metazoa > Chordata > Ceratodontiformes > Protopteridae > Protopterus > Protopterus annectens. The sequence continues at coordinate 454,507,298 of NC_056735.1, forward strand.
GCGGTTCTCACCTGGACATCTGTGATGACAGGGAGGTTACAGTCAGCTGGGATAACTATGTCTTATTTTGGGGGAGAGGGTGGGGTGACACCTGCACTGAACCTGTCTGCCACAATGTTGTCGATATCTGTGGTGTCAGTGAAATAGTTGTTGTTGTGTACTAACTATGGGCATAGAGGATGGATCCTGACCAGGTTGCTAACATAACTGAAGAAGGCCTTCTGGTTATCTGTAGTGTCCCTCTTGATTTCCCTCTCAAAGTTGCCCATGGATTTTGTTTGATGGAAAATAGATCCTTACTAGTGCTGCTCAGACATGCCCTCCCTTTATGGAATTATGCTCTGTCTTGCAGTAGCTTCCATCTTCTGTAATACAATCTGTCTATGGCTGGGGTCCACCAGACAGAATGCTGTCACTTCGTGGAGAGTGTCTTGGTCATATATGGGATTGCATGATCCATGCATTCTCAGAGATGTCTGTAGAAAGCAATTGTGTAGGGGTCAGCATTGTGGGTTGTATCTGCCACTGGCCCAGTGGGCTGAAAGGATACCATGTCACTGTTACAAAGTGTAAAGTTTGTATCTGTAATGTTATGCACTATAGTCGTTTGTGCTGGTGGTGGAGGTGGGATATGTATATCCAGGGCAATCAGTGTGTGGTCAGCTCACAGTAGTTGATGATGTAAGCCATACAGTACCTAGATACAAACCCCCAGAGTGAGGAGGTGCTCCTGACCTGAATCAGTGTTCTGACTGCTGGGGTTTGGTAGTATGTCATATTGAGTGTGCCAGGTACTGTTGCACAGTTGCTGGCTAAGCACTGATACCTGGCCATCTACATGTGTATCCACCGATAGACAGACAAATGCTACATATGTGAGATATGTTGTATCATAACAGTCGAGTAGCATGTGTAGTATGTGTGCCAAATTCTGCTGACATATATTGCTGATACCAGGTTATTTTCTTTCTCAGGTACATGGCCCACCCGCGGAATCCCACCTACTCCACAGCTGAGGATGAGGTGATACACCAGAGCCTGGTGTGGGATTATGCAATACTCTTTTCCCGCACCAGCCAGAATCAGCAGGAGAGGGCTGCACTGTGGCAAGACCTTGTCCGTCGGGTAAATGACATATGCACGCATAATAGGACATATGAGCGGGTACGACATCACTGCAGTGATTTAATCAGACATGTCTGTCAGCGTGCGTCAGATATCCACAGGCAACAGGTCGCCACAGGTGGTGGGGTGGCTACACATCCCCCACTCACCAGACTGGAGGGACTACTCATGAGTGTAGTGGCTCCAGTCCGCTAGCAACAACAACAGCAGCAGACATGCATTATAATGGAGGCTGGATCAACGCAGCAGCAAGACAGTGAACGTGCAGGTAATATGCCATATGTATAGTTGACTGTTGTGTACACTGGTAGATAATGCATGTGTGAGGTGTGTCCTTGGTTTGTAGCTGTCATCATAGTATTTAATGTGCAAGTGTGATATTCTCAATATTAGCAGCTGACCTGTGAAAGGCGACTGTTGTTCTACTGACCTGTATCATACTCAGTAACAGTGGCACAGTTGTGCCCACTGACATTAGTTTTTTCACATCTGCAGGACCCTCTGGTATAACAGCAATGCAGCCTATCCATGCTGGTGAGTGTGTATTAACAACTCCTGTAATAGTGTTGATAGTAATAGTACTATTTGACTCACTTAGTAGTGCTCTTTGTATGCATGTAGGTGTGTCTGTGTCTGTGTGTTGATATCACACATACTGAGTACTGTACAATTGTGTGAAACTGTGTGCATGTGTGCATGTGTGCACCTGTGCTTGTGTGCATGTGTGCATGTGTGCATGTGTGCACCTGTGCATGTGTGCACCTGTGCATGTGTGCATGTGTGCACCTGTGCATGTGTGCACCTGTGCATGTGTGCATGTGTGCACCTGTGCATGTGTGCATGTGTGCACCTCTGCATGTGTGCATGTGTGCATGTGTGCACCTGTGAATGTGTGCATGTGTGCATGTGTGCACCTGTGCATGTGTGCATGTGTGCATGTGTGCACCTGTGCATGTGTGCATGTGTGCGTCACTGGTAATGTGTAGACATTGTAAACTGTGTTTCCTGTTTCCCTCCCACAGGTTCTGTTGCTGCTCTGGTGTCATGTAGCAGGGAACCTGAATCAGGTGCCGTGGGTACTGATAATGATGACATCTGTGTAATGGCACAGGAAAGTATGCCAGGGTCCGCCATTGGTCAGCCAATTGACAGTACACAGCTGTTGACCCCATCAATGCGCACAGTTATATCCTGCCAATAGACCCTTTGTCACCAATGTCCCTAGGTGATGGACAGCATACAGTGGGCATTGACCAGGGTCATGTGGTATCTGTGGCACATGCCTCCCCACACAGCAGCCATGGGCATGGCCCAGAGATGGTACCACACAGACAGATGTCCAGGGGTTCTCGTGGGAGCATCCGTGGGCGTACTGCCCCTGTCAGACGTGCCCACAGAGGTCTTACAACCTCAGCTATGTTTCGGGCTGTCATGCAGGCACAGTCACGCAGTCACGTATGGAATGGTACACCAGACAGGGTCTGAGGGAGCTGACAGCATGTCGCATAGCCATGACTGACAGTATGCGTGACATTGCGGCTGCCATCCGTGATTTCACCGATGTCATAGACAGATGTTGTGGGGACATATTAGACCGGTTCCACAACTACATGTCCATGAGCCAGGGCGATGGTGGGCGGTTGAGGCGTCGACGTGGCTGTATGCCAGCAACAGCAGCTGTTGGCAGTCGTCGTGGACGACAGCAGGGCCACGGCCTCCCCCGTAGTGCCAGCAGCAGCCCCAGCAATGCTGGGTCTGTGCTGTCATCAGACCGCCCCAGGAGACCATGTGCACGTGGCTCTGGCCAGGCCCGACAGGGATCTGTGTCCAGTCAACGAACACCTGCTTCTTATGAGAGTACCGGATATGGTCCATAGCACCCCTGCAAGGCACAGGTACTGTGTCCGTGGCCAGAGACACTGATCTGTATGACCTGGCAGGTACAGTCTGTGGCTGTCCACAAACACCAGTATATGGCAGCCATGAGGTGGAACTGTGTGCATCCATACACACATGCAAATTGACAACACCTAGGGCTACCGCATACATGCACACACTGCATCAACATTGCCCCACCTTCTACTGCTGTCCCTCACCAACACACATACATGTCAATTGGTGGTATCGGTGGCTGACTCAGGCATACCAAGTTCACACCCTGTGCATATGATGAAACTGTGCCACCTCCTGCAATCTGTAACAACTGTGCAGGTACAGGTTAACATGTTGCTGATGCACAGGGTGACCACATAGATGTGTAGTAATAGTATCATGTTGTTAACAGTACTGTGTGCTGAATTAATTGTGGGTATATCACAGCATGCCTGATGCAGTAAGTGTGTGATTGTCATGTCCTGTTGTCTACACCCATGGTAAGTACCATAGTGTATCATCTGCACATGTTGGCATACTGGTGGTAATGATGTCAACAGAAGGCTACATACATAGGTAGCACAGGGGATAAGGTAATGAATGTAGTAATACACAATGATGGACATGTAAATTGCAAGTGGCATGTTGCCCACACTGGACTCTGCAATGCAGATGTTTGAGGATGTTGATATGTGTGCAGTACTACACGACTGGTACAGGACACACAGGAGCACCCTAGTGCTGCATGCTCACATCTCATACCATGATAGACAGCCCCAACACACATAACTAACTGTAACAGGAGGGAGAGTCCCCATATATGTCAGGGATACTGTGGTGGCAGGCCAGGTAGCATACATCCTACTAAGTATGGAACCACTGAGTGAAGGCTCAGTGTCTGTTATTTGACATGTGTATTACTGCAGGTATGAGCACATGGGTTTCCATCCAGTTATTGTACATCCTGACAGTACATGGTCTGTACACTTGTGTGCACTGAGACTGGATCCTAGCCATCTGACCCGTGTATGTCCATGTACATGTGCATAGTGCCTGCATATTTGCAGTGTTACCTACTGGAACTGGTACAGCTTGTTTGTTGTACAATGGACTACATGCAGCCCTGTTTACTGTAGCTTTGTTTGCATGCATGTTTGCTTGCAATTACCCTGGAATACTGATCACACCTGCAATGCATAGTTATAGAGCTTCTGTGGACTCCTAGTGCCATCTGCATAGCTTACTATATGTATGTCCATGTCCCACTTTGACAGGATGTCACTGTTTGTCCTGTTCACATGTACATTGCCTGTGACACAGTGCATATGACTTACCTGGCATGTGTCCACGTGAGCAGTCATATATGCTACTGCTAACTAATCACAGGCACTACACCTTCACATATTCATCTTCTGTTGAACTACCTGCTTCGCTAGGGACGGCCTGCACCTGTCACCCCTAGGCTTTCAGATATTGGCAAAGGCTCTTGCTACCCCCATAGTGCCTATGTTAGGCAACGCTCAAATGACAAACCCACCCTCATAGGTATCACAAGGGATAAGAAACTAAGAGTAATGCTACCCAATGCCAGAAGTCGAAACCTCCAGATGCATGCACCCAAAACACTCCTTGGCATGGAGAACATCGATATCACTGCAGTAACAGATGCCTGGTTCAGGGCTACTGAGAGCACACCAGCACTACCAGGTTTAACCTGGTTGATTTCTTTGAAACAGTCACCAAGGCCATTGACGAGGGGAAGGTGGTTCACACAGCCTACCTGGACCTTGCAAAAGCCTTCACAACAATACTCCACTTGGGCATTCTAGAGAAGCTCACCAGCTTAAATATAAGCCCCTGTGTCACTAGATGGATTGCACAGTGGCTCAAGGACAGAACCCACATGGTTAGAATTGCTGGAGCCATGCCAGACTCCAAACCAGTTACGAGTTGTGTCCAGCAAGGCTCAGTCCTGGGACGTCTCTTCTTTGGTATATATTTATTGGAAGTACAGGCCAACACGGATGGACTGTGGCTGACCAAATATGCAGATGACTGCGAACTGGCCACCATAATCGACTCTCGAGCCGACACAAGCATCTTCCAAAGGGGCATCATAGAAACAGACAACTTGTGCCAGAGCCATGGCCTTCAGCTGAACAGTGTTTAGAAAGGGGAATGTGCATCCTGTAGTCTGTTCACCTAGTTGCCAAAAGGGACATTGTCTTCACACACACTAACCCCCCTCAGCCAAAAACACACACCTGCCATTTGCAGGATTCAAACCCCTATTTGACTATGTTATGACGCTTGAGACAGACATGTTAGCAGAGTGTGCTATTCGCATTACTGGGGGGTTTCCCTTCTCTTGCTGTACTTATAGGGTGCTGACATCATCAGTGTTTAGAAAGGGAAATGTGCATCCTGTAGTCTGTTCTCCTAGTTGCCAAAAGGGACATTTCCCTCACACACACTAACCCCCCCGCAGACAAACACACACACTTGCCATTTGCAGGATTCATACCCCTACCTAACTATATTATGACACTTGAGATGGATGCATTAGCAGAGCACGCTTTTCGCATTACTGGGAGGTTTCACTTCTCCTGCTGTACTTATAGAGTGCTGACATCATCTGTGTTTAGAAAGGGGAATGTGCATCCTGTAGTGTGTTTTCCCAGTTGCCAAAAGGGACATTTCTCTCCCACAGGCTTATACACACACCAACCCCACTCGCTCACACACAATGAGCATTTGCAGGATTCAAACCCCTTCTTAACTATGTTATGACATTTCTGACAGACGCATTAGCAAAGCACGCTAATCGCATTACTGGGAAGGTTCTTTTCTCCTGCTGTACTTATTGGGTGCTGACATCATCGGTGTTTAGAAAGAGGAATGTGCATCCTGTGGGGAGGCAGACACCAAGCACACTCTGGCTTAGCTGTCATTCCCTAGGGCAAACAGCCTAGTGTTGACCTCTACACCCATATGTTTAATTGTCAAATGCACATTATTTGTTGCTGGTAGACCGTTTGCACATCTTTATTGCCATAGCATTCCCTGTTTGTATGAACAACTTGTGCATCTGTGGAAGATGTTTGCATATGGGAGGGATCCACTATATCACGTATGTCTCTGTAGTCATTTAACTGTGTGCACTGGGCAGACTGCTGTAATGTGGTTGGTTCCTGGAATAACACATAAAAATACCAGATATGTGTGTCCAACTGCTAAACTGAGATTTGGCCTAAGTGTGTGAGCATGCCCAGTTCAGCCTTCCCATGGCATGTTGTCTGACATATGTCTTATTTATCAAAGTGTGTGAGCATGCCCAGTGTGAGCATTCTATATGTTGGACTCTGCAGCCCACCACAATTGTGGATGAGTGTGAACTTCAACAAATATCACCCGTTTATGGTTGTGTGTTGTGTGTCATGTTGTGTAGTTACTGTACAACTGCTTTGTGTGTGAACACAACAGGATTATACTGTGCCTGCAGTGTTTGCATGGGATAGTTTGCATACAGTTGTCAACATCCTTTCACACTGACTTAACACTGTAGTACTGTATAGTGTACTGGTAGTACTTTGACTGTGGTGGACAGTATCCTGGGCTTTAGTGCTATCACTGCTTTACACTTCGATAGTGAGCACAACAGCCTGGTTAGGGGCCAGTTGTGTACATCTGACCATGTTGCATTCTGTTCAGATATGAACTACTTAAAACAGGCTTGTCCAACATTGGTAGTGTATTCCACAACATAGGTGTACATTTGCAAACACTAGCGATGTGCCCTAGTCCATGTCTAATGCTAGTTGGAGAGTGTGTTTGTCCTTCAACACACAATGTAAGTGGAGTTTGCCATGACATATGTCATAGTTAGTATACTGTGCCTCTGTCTACCTGTGACATGACAGTGATACCCAGGATAAAGCTACCATCTCCCATCCACTCATCAAGATTCCTATTGAGGAAGATTGATAAGTGACTCTATGGGTAGCCTGTACTGGGGGTTCACTCATGGGTGGGGGTGGCTTCTGTGTTATGGATCATGCAGTACAGCTTGTCCTATGTAAGTCAGTGCTGGGGTTCAGGTCTCTCATGTGCATAGCTCACTGCCATTCAGATTGTACAAGGTGCAGCATGTTTATTGTTACAACACAGGCAACACATGGCATCTGTGCAAGCTCTTTGATACTCCTGGTGAGGTACTGTTGTGGACTTTACAGTTGATGGAGATGTCTGCTGAGGTACATCCCACAGGGGCTATTGTAGTCAATTGTACCGCTGATGAAGGATGACTGCAGAGCCACAATGACCTCCCCTTATCTAGATCTGACAGCCTTCATGATTAGGTGGGTATATGGTATGTTTCTGTAAACACTACATCACGTTTGTCCACTGCAGGATATCTATCACCTTGTGTCCCCAGGTCTCTCATTACATGTTAACTACATAATGGGTTAACACCTATGTGGTAATTGGTGGGCACTTACTGTATATCCACGGGGGTTGACTATACACATTTCTGCAATTAGCTTGCTGACATGGCTATGGCACCAGTTGTCTGTTTCTATGTGGCCCTTTTGTGGGATGCTTGTGTCAGCTGGTGGATCATATGTGGTGAGCAGTTTGTAGTCCTCTGCAAACATGTTCGGACACAGTCCTTCCATGTTTGCCTGTACCTATGGGACATATATACCAGACGAGGGAGATCCCAGGACCAAGCCTTGTGGGATGCCAGTTATATCTGGTTTGTAGTCTGACATGGCTGCAGTATGTCTGACCATGTCTGTTCTGTCCTTGGTCTGGTTTGCAACCCCTCTACTGACATAAGGGCTTATATTTAAGCTGGTGAGGTTATCTATAATGAACACGTAGGGTATTGTATAGAAGCCTTTGCAAGGTCCAGCTGCGCTGTGTGGACCACATTGCCCTCATCAATGACCTTAATGACTGTTTCAATTGAGTCAAACATGTTTAGGGGCAGGATCTGCACTAAAGAAAGCCACACTGGGTAGGGTCCGGTGTCAGTAGGTCCCCAATATCTTTATGTCTGTGGTACATGCTGATCCTTTCCATAGCTGTGCAGACCGAGCTTCTCAGGATTCTGGGGTAGTAGTTTTTAGTATCCATTCAGGCAACACCTTTGTTGAGAAGGACCACTGTTGTTGTACACTGCTCTTTGGGTACATATTCTGTGGTAAGGCTGACATTGAGCAGTAGTGTGGTTTGGCATTCCATTCATATTGGAGTCCATGTTGCACTAAGCCCAGGACACCATCTCATACCATTGCTGCTGTGTGTTTTGCTTTGTAGATGTTGGCTGTTACCTCAGCATCTGCAATGTCAGGGGCCAGCAGTCTGCTGGGATAGATATTCTGCATTCGGGGCACTGCACCTGTCAGGATGTATGTTGGCAATATGTGTGTGTGTTTGTGATATTTGTGTGATTCAGAGCATATCTGTGAATTCCCAACATGGTTCCTACCATCAGTTGTGAAAGCCTTGGGATTATCCTTAGTGTCCTGTACAATTTCTTACTTCATAGGTTCATAGGTTCATACTAGGCTATCCACCCTAGGGCATTTGTTAGCCTAGCCAGAGTGTGTGTAGCTTTTGCCACCCCTTGCTATGTGAATATTATGGCCATTTATGATTTGCTTTGCTGTGCCGCTGTCTGGACATGACACAGTGAAGACCCCCAGTGTAACTCTACAATCATCCATCCACTTGGCAAGATTCCTTTTGAAGAGTGTCAGTGAGGGGCCCTGCCTAACATGGAGTGGGCTTCTGGTCCAGGGTGTGGGGAGCCTCTGGATTATGTATCTGTCCCACCAGCACATCCTATTTCATTATTTGTTGAGGTTGACATCTCTCACTCTCACAGCTCCGATGGATTTGAGTTTTCTGGGGTGGAGCATGTCCATTACTCCTGTGTTGGGCATGGCCTTCTACAACAGGCATGCAATGCCTCTGTGTAGGCAGTATGTGACTGCATTCAGCTGGGGTGTCTACAGCCAGGCAGCATATGACATATATTTGAGACCCTTTATCCTCTTGGTGAGGTACCTTTGAGGTATTTCTAACTGCTGCAGGTGTCAGGTAAGGTACATCCCATATGAGGCATTGTACTAGATTATGGGTGTGATTAGAGAACAGTATAGGGGCACAATGACCTCTGTTGATGTAGATGTGAATCCTTTCCCGATACGGTGTCAAATGTAGGCAGTCTTCCTAGCCACATTGGCATTGTGGGTGTCACATAACAGGTTACTGTCCACTTGTGTCCCTAGGTGCCTGGTTACTCCTTCCATACATAATGGTTTACCACCTATGTGGTAATTTGTGGTACCTTGTTTGGTATTTGGTGGGACATTCATACTGTCCGGTGTCTTCAGGACGGCTGGGTGGGGTTCCTGTGTGTGGGAGTGTGGTCTGTAGCATGCTACAGACTGTACAGCAGTCTTGCCTACAGTTAGTTGCACATGGGTGGACTCCAGTGCCTTGTGCATTGTCAGTTACCTGGACGTATGGGTGTCTGTGCTGAATATGGATACTCACCCTCCTTTTATGTTTTGTTCCAGGTTTTGGGGCCATGACACATGATACGTGGTATAACCTGGTAGTGCTGGTGTGCTGCCAGGAGGCTTGCAGCAGGTTTCTGTCACTGCACAGACATCGATGTTCGCCATACTGGGGATGGCCTTGGGAGCATGCATATTGGGGTTTACACATCTGGCATTGGTCAGCATTACCCTTATGTTTCTTTCCACTTATGTTTTCTAGGGTGGTGGGTCAGTCTTTTCAGCCTTGCCTACAAAAGGCTCTATGGAGGTGGCAAAGGCCTTATCCAATATTCAGACGCCCAGAGGTAACAGGTGCAAGCCATCCCAAGAACAGCTGAGTGGCTTGTCAAGCATGACATCCCAAGCAGACAGATATTGGATCCCCTTGGAATGACACCAGTAAATGTGCCACTTGCTATGACTGATCATTCCGTGTTTGTACTGTGGCATTATTCTTGGTAAGGGTAGGATGCTGCAAACGGTGAGTGTCATACCGGCCTGGACTACATAATCAGAGAGCTCATCTATGTCTCTTTTCATGCAGTCGAGGGAGGTACATCTCAGGTCATTCACACCAGCATGGACTATGACTGCATCATACTTCTACTTGCTTTGGAGTGACCTGCATACTTCTGTTATGTGGCGTATTGTGGCTGCCTACAGGCAGCTTACTGTACCCTTTCCCTTGTTCAGTCTGGTGTGCGGGACAGCAGTGTGTCTGACTATGGAGTCACCTATTACAACTGTATCAGGCATGTTGTTTCTCCTTCTGGCCTGTGACTGTTTGGCACACCAGCTTTGTGTACTATGTGTTGCATGTGCTATGTTTGGAGGTTGTTTGATTGGGTGTCTGCTTTAGAGGCCTCTGTTGGTGTGCTGTGTTTGTCATTTGTGCCTCTGGGAATGTTTTTCTGTGTTTATGTGTTTGGTTTGCAGTTGTGATAGGTCTATGTGGGACTGTGTTTGTGGTGTGTGTGTGGTTACCTTCTCCTCCTGACTAGTTTTGGGAGTACTGAGTTGAGGGAGCTCAGCCTCCAGTTTGGATAGCTGGTTGCATCTCTCACATATATTTCTATTTCTTGGGTGGAGTTGGGGGTTGTCTGTGTACTTGGGGCAGGTGTAACATTGCCTCAGGATTCGCAGATTCAACTTGTTGTGGCTGGCCTTAGTGGATTGTATGTGTGGACAGATTTTATTGCCATACTACTGATCGGTGATTACTTCATTGTTTATGTTTGCTCTATCATGTAGTAGCTTCTTCATTCTCTTGCGTGGTTTGGTTATGGCTGGTGTCCACCATGCCACATTCCTGCGTGTATGGCATTGTGTCTTGTTTTAATTTAGGATTGCATAATCCAAGCATTCCTGGCAGTGTTCATGGAATGGCTGTATTACAGGTTCTGAGGTGTGGCCCATATTTTTAACCTGCACAGGACCTTTAATGGATTCCACATCAGTTTGGAGGAGTGAAAATATTGCTTAACACATGTTTTCCACTGTGGTTTTCTGGCCAGGGACTGTGGTCAGGATTTGTATATCCAGTGTGATTACTCTACGGTCTGGTTTTACCAGTGAGCAGTACACTTCTCATCTTGCCATCCAGTACCCATGTCACTGATTATCACATCCAGTATGCTTACCCCTCTTGTGGGAGTGGTACGTTGTTCCTGGGCCTTTTGGTTTATGGATTCTATGAACTTTTGTCCGACACTGTTGGAGCTGGTATAATGCTCCCAGTCTATATGTCTGGGTATTTTCAGTCACCCAATATAATGTGGTTTGGAGGACTTGATATATTCATGTATTCCAGCATAGGCCAGGTACAGTTCCTGGTGTTGGGACAGTAGTCTGTAGCAGGCTATAAACTGGGGGGCAGTTTTAGCCACTGTTACTTGACCATGGCTAGTCCATGCTGCTTTTTGTTGTGGTACCAACATGGGGGTGTGGTTATCCTTGACAATTCTTGCTAGTCACCCTCCTTTTGTAGCTTGTTCCATGTTTTGAGGCTGTACAGCACAGTATGAGGTGTAACCTCGTAGTGTTAGGGTGCTGTTGTGATCCTTGGCTCAGTTTTCTGTTACAGCGCAGATATCACCATTCTCCATACTGGGTGAGTTTAGACTGCATGCATCTTGCTGTTTCAACATATCTCTTATCTTATTCTTATCCATTCTGATACCTATGGAGATAGGTTTGTGTTTTGAGCCTTACCTATTCAGGGCACACTGTGGGTAACAACAGCCTTTGCCAATATCCATATGGCCTGCACTGATAGGTGCACGCCAGTCCTAGCAGGTTGTGCATCATGTCATGCTCAGCATGTCATCCCAGAATGGCACACATTGGATCCCCTTTGACTAACTGCGATACTTCCGTCAATTATTGCACTTGATCATCTCATTGTCATGTTGTGGCATGATGCTTGGTGAGGGTAGGATGTTAGTCAGGGTCCTCAGGTTTGCATATAGTACATGGTGTTACATTACTTAACACATAGCATTCATGCCTCAGGTGGTGTTGCAGGGCTACCTCTGTCGAATGCGTCATATTACACTTCCCTGTACATGTTTGAGAGCAGGTTGTGTCATGTTAGGCATCCCTGTTACTATATGAGTGAGTCAGAGAGGGGTATCATTCCCAGGGTTCCTACTGAGCCAGTGTATGTGCTATGCGTTGCCTCTTTGCCAAGGCCAGGGCATACTGGGCATGCCTCCTTCTGCCTACTGTGGCAGGCTCAGGTTGTTCCTTTTCTGAGTCACGCTCTGCCTGTGATGGCCTTGGCAATGGTGGGGAGCTGTTTGGCCCGGCCCTATGCTGGTCCTGCTGAAGCTGTTTTCGCAAGATCATATTATGTAGCATCACACATACCATGACAATTTGGGTGCATGTAGTTGGTGTGTACTGCAAGGCTCCACCAGATGTGTCCAGACACCAGAACCGTGACTTGAGCAGCCCAAACACACGCTCTATTACATTATGTGTTTGTGCGTGTGCCTCATTATGACGTTCCTGTTCAGGTGTGTGTGCGTTTCTGATGGATGTCATCAGCCACGGCTCCAGTGCATAACCTGCATCCCCCACTAGTTGTCCATGTGGGATGTCCCCATTGACAAATGTCTGGTACAGCTGCATCAAATGCCAGATGTGCGAATCGTGGTAGCTCCCAGGACAGCCAGCACACACATTCATTATTATGCCCTGGGTATCACACACGACCTGGCAGTTGATGGAGGGGAAGCCCTTGCGGTTGATATATGCCCTACCCCGCTCACCAGCTGGTGCTTTGATGCGTATGTGCGTGCAGTCTATTGCACCCACTACCTCAGGGTATTCCGCTATTTGCTGGAAGAGACGCATATTGCTGGCCAATACCTCACGGACATTGGGGAAATATACATGATCACCAACATGTGCTGACATGGCATCCAGGAACTGGTGCAGTACCCTGGAGGCTGATGCCTGTGATATCCTCATCATATCACCAGTTGGTCTCTGGAAGGTACCTTTTGCTAGTATTCTTAGGCCAACACATACCTTGGTTTCCACTGGGATGGGTTCCCCTCTGTTGGTTCTGTGTGTGAGGCGTGGCCTGCACAGCTCCACTATTTGCTGCAGGAGGTCTCTGTCCACTCTATAGCGCTCTACTATCTCCAGCTCATGTAACCCGTGGTAGGTGACCCTGGGCCTGTACACTCTTCTCCGTCTCCTCACTGTGGGTTGTCTGGCACCATCTGCATTGTCACCACCCTCAGCAAGTCGCCTATATCTCATTATGACAGCTATGGCAGCCCCTAACATTACTGCTCTGAGTTCAGCTTTTTCAGTTTTCACTTCTGATAACTTAACTCCTGTCTTGCAGTGTCTCTTGAGAGAAACATCCTGCACTGCTGTTTGCAGAGTTTTAAGTGCTGGGCTGGGTTACTATTCTGCCTGTGTAATTGCCTGCATCTAATTGTTTTCACCTGCTAGCTCCAGCAGTATCCCCTGCTAGCTTCCTACTAAATCTGTTGCTTCCTTTTTCCTTTCTGTTTCCTCAGGGTGGAGCCGTGTGTAAACCAGCAGAAACACGCTCACATTGGCTTACACGCGCGTACACGTGCTTACACAGTTTAGAATCTGCTTATTCAGATTACAACGTGTGCACGCCCACGCAAACAGTGTTAAACAGCTACCAACATGCTCCCACATGCTCAGTCTGCCTTACACGCACGCACACTGCCTTACTCGCGCTTCATGGTGCGCACACGTGCGCATACACGTCCAGCAAGAAACTTTGGTGTAGGCAACAGTGTACACCTTCCATTTCTTGACTTTCTCATGCTTAGTTAGTGGCACACCTCTTTCCATGATATCTGTTTGACATCTGTCATGTAACTCTGACCTCCAATGAACTGCATTTCTTTCTACCATTTCCCCCTGTGATGTCACCTATCTCCTACTCTGTTCCTCCCCCTTCTGTAACTCTTACACTACTCAGACTGTGCTCATTTGCTATGTGACAGTGGAATTCAGTATCTTTACACTCATTTGCATCAGATTGCCTACTAATGCTTAGTTACATGTCTTAGACTCAGCTTCCCCCCTTAGCAACCACTACACGGTGGCCATGTTGGTTTTGGTCTGCTGGTCCCTGCATTGACATTCCATGTATTGCATAAAACCTACATTTGTAGGTTTAAAACCTTCGTTTTTATGTTTTATACAGCGCAGCCCGTTTGCGCGGGGCTGCGCTGGGTTTAAACATCGGCAATTGCCAAAAAAAAAATTATATTTTTCATATATTTGCGTCAGGTTACTTTGCCAATGGCCACATATTTGGCCATTGGCATGCTGCCTGACACATATGCACCCTTTATTTGGAGCTGACATGGCTCCATTACAGCTTTTGCAGAAACGTACTCAGTTGTCAACTGAGTACATTTCTGCAGCTAAAACGGCTCTTACACGGGCTGTTCTGGGCTTCCTGGATCGCTAATCATCCTCATTTGCATGCTATTCGTCTGCAAGTGAGGTGATTAGTTTAGCCACACCCACTCCGTGTAAGAGCCGTTTTAGCTTGTCTCTTACATGGACTTTGGGCTGTTCCTGGATCGCGAAGGCTGCATGGAGTCTTACACTACTCTTAGACTCCGTGCAAGCCTTCGTGAATCCGGCCCATTGTCTTATGTCCTCTATAAATAGCCACAAGTTATCATCTAAATTGAATTTCCTTTTTACTTGTTCCATTGTTAGAACTTTTCCAGAATCTAACAATTGATGCGAATAAGTCAGTTCATTCTTCTTAATAGTCATAACTGTTTCCATATCAAAAGTTTTAATATTATCTTGCATGCATGCAATAGGATATAACAGAAATTGCCACGCTTTAATGTCAGGATTGCTATTTATAAAGTTTTTGTAAGCTTTTAAAATGTATATGATGAATTTGGAACTTATATTTTACTGTTTATTTTCTGTTGTGTGCTCTCACAACATCCAGAGAAAATTATTGGATACTATTTATGTCTATTGCTTTGTTAAAGCAAAATCCAATTTCAACCATATTTTTTCATGTGTTTGTTTCCATCTGGCAGAATAATCTGTATTTATCCATATAGATGACAGTATATATATGTCTCTATATCAGGCAGTCCAATTCCTCCCTTTTCCCAATTATTTAAGTGATAATTCATAGCTATCCTTGGTTTATTAGGATACCTTCGGAATTTTAGGATAAGTTATTACATTGTTTCATATAAGTTTAGGGGGTGGAAGACAGTAAGCCTGTATAAAGTATAGAATCTTTGGAAAATAATCATTTTAATTATATAAAGCCTGTCTTCCATTGAAAAAATAATAATTTATCCCATTTTTGTATGAGACTTTTAATATTATTGAATATGTCATTATAGTTTATTGTAATTGTTGCATCCATTCATTTGTTAACATAATGCCTAGGCATTTGATTCTGTTGTCACCGGGTATATATTTATAATGTTTCTTTTCTAATTCTTTCTTACTAGTATTTATAAGCAATATCTTTGTCTTATTTTCATTAAATCTGAGGCCTGAGATCTTCTGGAAATACTGGATTAAGTTTAATATGGCTTATAGTCAGATGTCATTGTCCTTTAAGGTTTACAAAATATCATCTGCAAACAGTTCAACCTGAATTTCTAGACTGTTATCTAGTTGTGTACCTTTAATATTTTTATGTGTCCATATACTGTTTGCAAACAGTTCAATGACCATAGCAAACAATAATGTAGACAGCGGGCAGCTCTGTTTTGTGCCCTTAGTGATTTCAATAGATTTAGAAAAGCAGGATCCAATCTTTATGTAAGCCAATAATTTTTCATATAGAGATGTAATTAATAGTATGAATTTTTTTGAGAAACCATATTCCTCTAAAACTAGCCATAAATAATCCCAATAAACTGAGTCAAATGTATCATTTATGTCTAAACTGACCACAGTCATTTGACTCTTTGTAAGGTTAACATATTCAATTAAGTAAAGAATTCTTTTAATGTTGTCATATGTGTTCCTGTCTTCGATAAAGCCAGTTTGACATTCATATATTAATAATAGGAGTAACTAATTCTAGCAGCATGTATCACCATGAAAATCGTACAGTCTATATTAAGTAAAGATATTGTCCTATAGGATAAACATTCAATAGCATTTTATCTGGTGTCAGAACAGATTATATTATTGTGTATTTCCAAGAGGGAGGGATTTCTTTGCCATCTTTTACTAATGTAAACACATTCAACAATAACAATAAAACTTCTTTAGTTAATAACTTAAACATTTCTGGGATAATGTCTGTATCGGGTGCTTTATTTAATTTTAGCTTATTAACTTGAGATATGAGTTTTATCATTGCTATTTGTGAATCTATTAAGTTTATATGAACTTCTAATAATTTAATTTTGGCATATTTTCTAAAATAGGCTTTTAGTATGCTTTGTGATTTTATTTTCTC
The DNA here is from genome assembly GCF_019279795.1 of Protopterus annectens. NCBI lineage: Eukaryota > Metazoa > Chordata > Ceratodontiformes > Protopteridae > Protopterus > Protopterus annectens. The sequence continues at coordinate 454,523,834 of NC_056735.1, forward strand.
CTTTTTTCTATTAACTTTGTGAAAATATATTTTAAAGGCTTCTAGTATTATATATTTCCTTTATTTGATTTGTTTTATGATTTTTTTTAGTTCTGTTAGCTATTCTTCTCTGCTTCTTAGGGTTCTTTGAGTAAGAACATAATTTAATCTTCGAGGATCATCCTATGGTGTAATGTCTCTAAATATTTTTTATTCAAGTAATCTAAGTCTCTTGTTAAGTTTGTGTTTCCTTTTTGGATGTCAAGTTTTAACTTATCAATTTTTGTATAAGTCCAGTAAGTCTTTATTCTATTGCTTTTACTTATTCATAAACCATACTAATGCTTTCCCATATAAATATGACTTCAGTGTGTCCCATACATACACTTCAGATACATCTTTAGTGAGATTTCTGTCTAGAAAGTCTGTATCTCTTTAATATAAAATTCCTTGAAATCATTTAAGTTTATTATGTATGAAGGTATCCTTGTTACTGTTATTCTTTGTTTTGAGTTCAAGTCCAATGTAAAAGTAATTGTGTTGTGGTCTGATAATGGACAAGCAGTTACCTTGACTTTATCTAAACGTGTAACAAGGTCTCTTGATATGTATACTCTGTCTATTCTTGATTGTGTGCCATGTCTATGAGAATAATCTTAAAACATAACATATTTGGTTCAGCATATTCATTAATGTCTACAATGTTAAAAGAGTCAATAACATCAGAAAGCACCTTTGATAATGCTGACTTCTTGCATGTATTCTTTTGCATTTGTATTAGTCACAATATGTACTTATAATTTTAGGCATTACAATTAAGTTTTTCCATAATATTGCTACTCCTCTCCTCTTTTCTTTATGATGAAAGCTTATTAAAACTGTATAATTATTTGTGTTAATTTTACTCATGTCTTCTTGGATAATGTGTGTCTCTCATAAAAAAATGTGCATTAAACAATTTCAAATATTTTAGAAGACTTTCCCTTTTACATGTGTTATTCAAGCCATTTACATTGATGGAAATACATTTCATAGTTGGATTCATACTTCCTGAAATGTTAGCCATGTTCATATATTCGTAGCAGTAGGCAAACACATTTAACTAAAGAGAATGATTTACTTTCTTCTAATGTAACAATTTGAATATAATTCTTAGACACCCAATAAAAAGTGATACATTATAAAACCTTAAAAAATGAAATAAAAAGTCATCAAACCCTCATAAACAATGAAACCTTAAAAACTGAGGCAAAAAATAATCTAAACGTCCTATGGAGAAACAAACACCACACTTGAATAGACAAGCCATTTAAGTGAGCCGTGTAAGACCCCTTCCTATTGTCATTTCTTAGCTCAACTATCTAATCACTATTTTTATTCTCACAGAAAGTGGCTACAAGTGAGTATAAACCCAGATGAACACTTTAAACTCACCCATATAAATATATAAATCATATTACTTAGTATTAAGAAAATGCAATTACAATGTCATTATAATGTTACCTCTATTATTCAACAGTTGTCATTTTATAAAATCTTTTTCATGAAAAATGAACTGAAACATTATTTGAATATTTAAATAAACATTATATATTTTAAGTGTCATATAATTACATAAATTCTCATTTCTATAATTAAACCAAGTGAAGCTAACATTGCTGTAGTGAAAAAAGGCTTTAATTGCTTCACTTAATTTTCTTTAGCATGTTTCATTCAGTTAAAACATTTATTGCACTATTTAAGAGTGGAATCCTATGTATTGTGTCTTCTTTATAAGTTTACTAGTCGGTTTTATTTATAAATTTCTTATTGCTACCGTATGTGATTAAAATAATTCCTTCTTACATAAATAAAGCATATATCACTTTAAGAAGCTAACATATTCAAACATCTCATGTTTGACCTTTCACCTAAATGCTTATATCATGTTTGAGCCATTTACTTTCACTTTTGATCTCTTGCAAGTTTGCACAGGGCTTTTAAGCTTGTAAATGGCTTAAACTGCTAAAATTCCATCTTGGGAACAAAAACAAAAGCCTTTTAGCTTGCAACATCTGTGGGAAGCCAAGAAACAAGTAAGTGAATCATTTAAACACATCAGATTTGTCTCAAGCATTGAGAAGTGCTTAATGGCTTTCCCTACCTTCATTTAATTAATTATATAGCCCAATCAAGTACAGTATATCTAAATGAAGTTAATAATAGCAAAAATGAGCCCCATTGTTAAAATTTTCAATTGTATTGATTTTACATATTCAAAAAACATTTCATTTAAACTTCTCATGTATTCAATCACTAAAGCATTTTAAGGTACGAAATATTTAAGAGATAATCCCCCAGATTCACTAATCTTCCATGCAGGACTAGCTTAGTCCTCATGGAAGTGCCCATTTAGGAGCAGGATGGCAGCGTGCCATGCATATTAAGGCACGTTGCCCGAGCTCCTAGGCTTACACTGAGTGTGTATGAGTGCAGGGGGTGTGTCTGAGACCAGAGCTCTCAGAATAAACATGCCCCTGCAATGTAGAATGGTAGAAAGTGGTAATAAATGAGCGAGACCGGTCATAGGTGTCCGCATATCCCCACCAACAGTCCCCCATGTGTACAACAGCAACAGTACATAAAAATGAAATGAAGAAACCCTTTTTATTATTATTTTTTAATAATCCGAGTACAGCTAACCATAGATTCATGGGTGTGTCCATTGCTTAGCTATGGTTAAAGCAGCTTAAAAGGCTAAAGAGGATAACAAGGAAGATATATTTAAATGAAGCAGCACAGCAATACTGTAGTGGGCAGAACATTCGCCTAGTGAGCAGGCATTCCCAATTCGACTCCCATTGCAGAACAGTCTATTTTACATGGCAAAGCATGTTATAACCAATAATTTTGTTGCAAAACCCACTAAATAACATATATTTATGAACTGGAGCACTGCAGGAAATGCACATGTGAAGTGTCAGTGTCATAATGAAAAAGGCACTAGTAAGCAGGTTTAAGCATAAATAAGCAGTAGTAAGCATATGTAAGCAGTAGTAAGCATGTTTAAGTGCATTTGTGCAGCGGTAAGCACTACCTACAAACATGAAGCAATTTAGAAGCTAACTGATTATAAGAAACTGTAACCGGAAGTTAGCAGTGCTTAGCTCCACGCAAAACCACGCATACCCACTTACAACTGCTTTAAAGTGCCTTAATCACTCTGTATCCAACAGCCTATGTTCTGCCCAGCAACAAAATAAAAAGCCTCTATAAGACTCAAACTCAGGACTCTGTACACTACAGTCACAGTAGTTAACCACTAAGCCATCATAGCAGTATGTAAGAGTAAGGTTTCAACAAACAAATCCTCACCATAGGAAAATCAAACTGAACATGTGAAATTAATCTATGTACAGTGTGATATTGTATAACCCACTACATAACATAGATATGTGAACTGGAGTACTGCAGTAAGGCCATATATGAGGTGATATTGTAATAAAGTGTTGAAGTCCCCAGAACTCCATACAGTGTATGTACACATGAATCACAGATACCAGACACAGATATAACATGTAACAAATAATAATACAATGTGAAAAGTTAAATATCATGCCAATTAAATATTAAGCAATGCTAAGCATTGCACAGCTCAGCTTACGTGGTGTAAGCAATGTGTAGGCCGGCTAACTCAATTTGCCCAGTGGTATACCCCTTTAATCAATGCCAACATTAGGTAAGCAGGTGTGCCCATAGCTTAGCCTTTTCAAAACCATCCAATCATAGGAAAGTGTGGAAAATCGGGCATATTTAAACCCCACAGGTGCGAATAATTCCCATAACTGGTTGCATCTCCCTACTGTAGGCAGAATGGCTGGAGTTGGGGAAGGCACGCGATTTAGAGCACAGCACTGGGGCACCCAGGAGTCCAGATTCATGGTATGGCTCCTGGTAAAACACCATGAGGAGAGACTACTGCAGGGCCAGTACCAGGGCTCTCAGTATAAAGTGGAGGCCTGGGACAGTCTCGCCTGTGACCTCACCAGTGCCACTGGTATCCCCCGGACTGGTGAGCAGGTCAGGCATCACCATGCTGATCTGAAGCGGTAGAGGGGTGATGTCTTGGCACAGTTGATCCAAGAATCAAGGGAGATGGCCGATGCCCCAGCACTGAGTAACTACCCATTCTACTATGCAGATAATGATTGCCGAGCTTCTATATACTATGGATAGGTAGTGGCTAAATATCACTGTATTTCTCTGACAGCTGCAGATGAACGGGCTATGAACCAGCAAGCCCATGTTGCTAGGCAGCAAAAGCTGAATCGTGAGGCAGGTTAGTAATAATCTTGCATGTACTGTCATAAGAAATAAATAACAGTTCTAGAAAGTGTTGTACCAGTACAAAAATGTATTGGGTATGGGCTGTACTGAATAAACTAGACAATATGGCAGGAAGACTGTCATATAGGTTGTGTGGAAATAAAGGTGTAATATCTTGTGAATAAAAGTATAACCCCTGGAGTGCTTGTGTACATTCTGCTTTCATATGTTGTTGTAGTGTTGCATTCTATAAATAGTACTGTTGTATTAAGCAGTGTTACCCACACTGTTGAACGCAGTTAAAATGTGTAGGAACGTCAGTATAACAATGTTGGAATTCCCAAGAGGTCAGTCATATAAACAACTGAGGGAGACTTAGACAGAAACCAGCGGAATGCTTCACACCAATCCCCTGATAGCACAGTGTACTGTGATGTCAACTCTAATATTTTTACCACACACAGAAGGGATTTGAATCCCGGGAGTAGTAGTAAGTTTTATGCATAATCATACCCCACAACTGTACAGAGGTTGTGAGAATGTTTAGATAGAAAGTTGTATGCATAATTAGAGCCAACAACTGTACAGAGCTTTCTAGAATGTTCAGATAGTACACTGTAAGCATAATCATAACCATCAACTGTATAGACTGTGGCAGAATGCTCAGGTAGTAAGCTGCATGCATAGTCATACTTTTCAACTATTTTGATCTGTACAGCATCTCCAGATAAATGGCCCAAATCTGCTGCCCAGTAACCTGTTCCCCTGACAAATCAGTGTGATGATCCAATTAATGTAGGCAGCTTATACTGACATATAATGGATAGTCAGGCGTGAACATAAAAAGAGAATGTATATGAAAACAAATCTGCCATTGTAGCATCTCACCCAAAGTGTATGACAGCTATTCCAAAATATGTCACATTAACACCTGCATCCTGTCAAGCCTTGACCAGAGTGTGTGCAATAATGGATTGTTAGGTATGTTTATAACATCAACATGGAATCTGGGAGTATGTGTAGTATTTGTCAGGTAGTGTTAACAAATATTTCTTCACAGCTATAACAGGTAAGAGGTGTAGACTGTAGTTACAACACAGTTCACTCATATACTTGTCTACAAACATGGACTCTGGGAGTATGTGTAGAATCTGTCAGGTAGTGTTAAAGAGTTATCCCCACAGCTATAACAGGTAAGAGGTGTAGACTGTAGGTACAACACAGTTCACGTATATACTTGCCTACAAGCATGGAATCTGGGAGTATGTGTAGCACTTGTCAGGTAGTGTTAACAATGATTCCCTCAACAACTATAACAGGTAAGAGGTGTAGACTATACGGAAGACACAGTCCATGTAGATACTAATCTACAAACATACTATTGTACAAAGTAAGGACATTGGGTAGTGTAATAATACATGTAAGGGAAAGATCACTGCAGTGACTAAGAAAGTTGTAAAACTACAGGGATATATTAGTTGTTAATTGACCTCTCTGTCTCACCCCACCATATGTGCTACAATAACCCAGTTACACACCTCAGTGGGTACGTGTACACTCAAAATATTTGTTGGGACATATCTACAATTGGTTTATAAATATTCACATTTGGTTCTATGCAGTGCCATGTTAAAATACTCCCATATTGGTAGCCTGTTGCCATCAATGAAACCTGCATGCTGTTGTAATGGCCACTGTTGTCTCATATATGCATGTGTTCTGCTCGCTCTGCAACTGTTGCAAATCTGGTGTCTTGGGTTCATGGGAATACCTGTGCATGCCGTTATAACTAATCTTGAATACTGTTGACTATTACTAATCGATATCTTTCTTAAAACTGCAACACCATAGCTCGTATGAGAAGGCCGGTCCCAGCGGACCCACCTGTCCCACCTCAGCTGGCCATGGCACTGGGCATCAGCATATCTGGGGCCCAGCCTGGGACCTCCTCATCATCTGTTGGTGCTGCACCACCTTCAGGTGGAACTGATGCAGAGGATGGGGCTCACACCCCCCCAGGGAGTGGGGGCAGAGAGGTACCTGTCACCCACCATCAGGTCTGGGCCTTGGTGAGTAGGGAGCTCGACAGGGACTTTCGAGACTGGCTATGCCAGCTTGAGGGCTGTGTGGTGCAATTAGAGGGTGAGCCTGCCCCTCCTACTCAGCCCCCAGCACAGCCACCCTTGGGGCCGTGAAGGTGCAGTGGTGACCACCCATGAGTGGGGATCTCAGTCCCACTGTTTCCATTTGGTGGCTCAAGGCCTTGCGACTTCCAAACACCCCTCTCCATCTAAGGTGTTTACCCCCCACGTGTCATATACTGCCCCTGTATGTGTCTTGTTTGTGTTGTCTGTTAACCTAACCAACCTACCTCCCAAAATATACCTATTACCCCTCCCCAACATCCCACTCTCACCTGAGGAAAAAAAAAGGGCAATCTGTTCCCACAAATAAATGTTGCCCCATACATAGCTGTCCATTCCTCACACATGTCCACTGGACACATGTATTCCAGTCTAACTGGCATCACAACAAATTATTGTTGTTCTAACCCCCTCCCAGGGGTTTGAGTGTCCAAATCTATCTCCAGATTCTCTGTATATGCACAGCTGTTGCTGTAGAAGAAATGGGCAGCTATGGACCTTCACTACACCCTTCCTGCACATCCCTGGCTATTTTCGCTACTGTCTGTCCCTCTTTGTGCCCCTTTTTCACCACTTTCCTATCAACCCTTTTTTTCTTTTCTTTTAAAGAAATTAGCACAGGGGTAAGCATGAGTAAGCACTTTTAAACAGCAGTAAGTGGGTTTAAGCCTGTTTGCGTGGGGTTAAGCAATGCCTACACAGGTTAAGCAATTTAGAAGCTAACTGAGTGTAAGAAACTGTAACCAGAAGTTAGCTTTGCTTAGCTCTATGCAAATCCACTTACACCTGCTTTAATGTGCCTTAATCACTCTGTATCCAATGGCCTGTGTTCTGCCCAGCAAAAAAAAAAAAAGCAGCCTTTGCAAGACTCGAACCCAGGACTCTGCACACCATACACAAAGTGATTTTTCACTAAGCCGTGCCAGATATACATAAATCAGATGTTTGCAGAAACATAACATCGCAGCCCAGTCATGCAACAGTACAGAGAATGTATACCAACATCTAGATGTATGTGTGTGTGTAAATTTATTAATATCTAAACATATACAACATATCTAAACAGATACAACATATCTATATATGTAAATATATATATATATATATATATATATATATATATATATATATATATATATATACACACACACACACATATTTTACACTGAAATTGCATTTATTTGTGCCTGCACTTTAAAAAAGTCATTTTTTGTTATAAATTGTATTTTTTAACTGTTACTGGCTTCCCACTCAAGTGCGACAGCCATTACTGCACTATAAAAGTGTTTTTGCATTTGGTTCTGCTGTTTTCTTGAAAAAAAAACTAAAAACCTTGCTATTTTCCTGCCTTACTAAGCTAGAAAAGTCCAGTTTCAGATACCTCTTGTTACCTGGACTGTGTTTAAGCTACTGTGTTTGGCCATACCTTACTTGGGCAAAAAGGAAGTTTCTTTGTTCACCAGTGAGAGTGGGGAGCTGTGAACAGCCTACCTGTCCTTGGAGGAGTGGTTTCTGCTTAGAAACTGTAGTTTTATTGGCCATTTTGGACTAATTTATATCTCTTTAATCTTTCTGATATAAAAACCGCATTTGCATGGTTTTTGCATTTGTATAAGCTCAGCAGATCCTGCCCAGGTGTCCTGCAGAGACCTACAATGCCAGAGAGACAAAAGGAGAGACTTTGGAGTGTTTAAGTACCATTTCTTGGTTTTTCTTGTTGCTTATTGCTATTTCCACCCAAATGCTCATTTTCTGGTGTTTATTGCTTCTCAGAATGTTCATTTTACACTGAAATTGCATTTATTTGTGCCTGCACTTTAAAAAAGTAATTTTTGTTGTAAATTGTATTTTGTAACTGTTACTGGCTTCCCATTCAAGTGCGACAGCCATTACTGCACTATAAAAGGGTTTTTGCATTTGGTTCTACTGTTTTCTTGAAAAAAATCCCCCAAAAAACAAAACAACCTGCTATTTTCCCACTTTACTAAGCTAGAAAAGTCCAGTTTCAGATACCTGCTGATACCTGGACTGTGTTTAAGCTTCTGTGTTTGGCCATACCTTACTTGGGCAAAAAGGAAGTTTCTTTGTTCACCAGTGAGAGTGGGGAGCTCTGAACAGCCTACCTGTCCTTGGAGGAGTGGTTTCTGCCCATAAACTGTAGTTTTATTGGCCATTTTGGGCTAATTTCTATCTCTTTAATCTTTCTGATATAAAAAACGCATTTGCATGGTTTTGAGTATAGCACAGCAGCAGTTAGCTAGGGTTAAACTATCCTTGGCTCCACAGAGTCTGCTCTTCAGTTTTTCCCTTGGTACTAGCCAGTCTATCCATTTTAGCACTGAAATCAGAGCTTTCTGACTAGCACTTGGCTCAATAAGAGACAGAAGCACTAATAAACTATTGTATTTGATCCCCAACTGTTGTTTGTAGAGAACAGTCTAACTACTCTCCCCTACCAGGCAAATAAGAATAGTTCCTTAACCCATTCAGGCATGTCCAAGAGTCAGCTCCCAGTGTGTTCTCCTGTGCACCTGATGAATTCAGACATCCTGAGGCAATGTCACAACTGCCTTATGTACACAGACAACCCTCTCCCCCTACCACACAACACCAAAATCTGCAAGAGATGCACTTACATAGCTAGACTTGAGGCAAGGCTCTCTCCAGTCATGTCTGGAATTGACAGTCAAGAGGAGAATGTACCAACCTGCAGCACTCCACCTACTACACATAGATCCACCACACATGCAACTGCAAACCCCACACATAGATACATAAAGACATATCTGGAGGTTCTAAATAAAAATCTGTGTAAACAACAGAGACCTCCAAAGCAGCCATGCAAGCAACCTACACCCACCAACACACCACAATCATCACATAACCACCAAAACCAGTGTGCCGCATAACCACAGCCCTTAAGGCAAAACACCTTACCAAACACACTTGTAATAGGTGACTCCATAGTCAGGCACACTGATGTCCCCCTTACCAGGTTGGACAAGGAGAAGGTCACTCTCAGTTGCTTGTTGGGTGCCAGAATCTGCCAAATTATCCACGCACTCAGGTCACTTCACAACAAGTACAAATACGACTGTCATTGTCCATGTTGGTGTGAATGACCTAAGACGTACCTCCCTCGACTACATGAAAAGAGACATTGAGGAGCTCTCTGATTATGTAATCAAGGCAGGTATGACCCTAGCCCTGAATAGCATCTTACCCTCACCAAGAATGATATCTCAATACAAGGAAATAATGATAAATTTCAACAATTGGCTAAGTTTTTGGTGTAATTCAAAGGGGATCCAGTACCTGTCTGCCTGGGATGACATGCTTGACAAACCTCGATGCTTCACCAGAGATGGCTTGCACCTGGAACCCCAGGGATTCAGGATACTGGCAAAGGCTCTTGCCACCCCAATAGTGACTTTTTTAGGCAAGGCTCAAAAAACAAATCCACCACCATAATAAGTACTAGTGACAAAAAACAGAGGGTCATGCTGCTGAATGTTAGAAGTTTAAATTTCAAAATGCACTCTCTAAAGGCACTCCTCAACATGGAGAACATTGATATTTGTGCAGTAACGGAGACCTGGTTCAAGGCTCAAGAGAGCACCCCAGCGATTCCAGGCTACAACTCATACCACACATTTCGGTCACAAAACCCGGACCGAAATACAAAGGGAGGAGGCATATCCATATTCATCAAGGATAACCATACCTCCAGACTGGTTGCAAAGTATGTTGCCTTGGAAATCATTCAAGTGCAACTGACAATGGGAAAAACTGCAATCCAGATTGTAGCTTGCTACAGATCACCTTCCCAGCCCCATGACATGCACTCTTCTTTCTTCAAGGTATTGGAAAACAGGAGAGTACAATCAAACACCCTTATACTGGGTGATTTCAACTACCCAAACATCAACTGGGAAAACTACGGAAGCACTAATACCAGCGCTTCCTGGAGTACATTAACTCCAATGCTCTGGAACAGTTTATTAACACCCCCACAAGAGGTAAAAATATACTGGACCTGGTCATCACCAACATGAGGGACAAATGCTCCACACCTGTGGTAAATTCCTCATTGGTCAGATCAGATCATAAACTCATCACCCTAGATATCCACATACCACCCTCACCCCCCATCGCAAAAGAGACCATGCTGATAAACTTCTCCAAGGCGAACTTTATGCTACTCAAGACAGAGGTGGCAAACTTCGCTACTCCCCACAAGAAAGGCAATATGATTGAATCTGCTGTATCCTACACAAAAGCAATCTACAAGCACCTACATGAGTGCATGAACTGTGCTATCCCAAACAAGACCAAGACCCACTCTTCCAAAAAGAGGAAACCAGTCTGGTGGACCCTGGCCATAAATAAGGTCTATAATAGAAGGAAGAAATTATTGCAAAAAAGAGTAAAAACCCAGGAATGGAGGGGTTCCCTGACCAACCTTACCAAAAAGCTAAGAACCCTCATAAAAATGTCTAAGGTGAGCTTTGAAAGAAAAATCACAACAGACACCAAAGACAATCACAAAGCATTTTTAGCTATGTCAAAAACCTAAATAACAACTTGCACATCTGCTCTGAGCTACAGCATAACGGTACAAAATGCACGGAACCAACTGACATTGCCAGTATACTGGCAGATAGGTTCAGTGCAAACTTCACTCCACTCTCATACCTCAAAGGGCCCATTTCCATACCAGAATATTGTACTGCCCCTAAAATCACAGACAATCAGGTGAAAATAGCACTTTCCAAGGCAAGAAACACAGCATCCATGGGACCAGACAGCATCCCAGGCTGCATACTACATGAACTCCAAAACAAATTAATCCCTCACCTTAATACCATGTTTAACCACTGCCTCACCTCAGGCTATGTGCCCACAAAGTGGAGCATGACAATATTTATACCACTCCACAAAGGAGGTGCCACCACTAACCCCGGGAATTACTGCCCCATCAGCCTGACGAGTCTTGTCTGCAAGGCCATGGAGCGCATCATCATGGAACTCATAAATAAAGACATTGGGAATCTACAAACCCTTGACCCCACCCAGTTTGGGTTCGTAAAGGGAAGGTCTTGTTTCCTAAATCTGGTTGACTTTTTTGAAATGATCACTAAAGCAATAGGTGAGGGAAAGGTGGTTCACACATCATACCTTGATCTTGCAAAGGCCTTCGATACCATTCCCCACTTGGGAATTATTGACAAACTCACCAACCTAAATATAAACCCCTACATTACAAGATGGGTTGCTAAATGGCTCATGGATAGAACCCATTCAGTGAGAATAGGAAATGCTAGATCTGATTCCAAACCTGTGACTAGTGGTGTACCACAGGGCTCAGTCCTGGGACCCCTCCTGTACGGTATCTACTTCTTGGATGTACAAGCAAACATGGAGGGACTATGGCTAACAAAGTTCGCAGATGACTGCAAACTGGGTGCCATAATTGTGACCCCTATTGATGTAGATATCCTTCAAAAGGGTCTTACGAATACAGATGCATGGTGCCAAAACCATGGCCTCAAGCTAAATGCCAAAAAGTGCATCATTCCCTTTGGGAAAAAACAAGTACCTATGAATTACAACATAGGTGGTAGCCCACTTACCACTGAGAGTGTGATAAGAGACATAGGGATTCAGGTGGATAGTAACCTCTCCTTCGACAACCATATTGCTAAAGTGATTAGAAAATCCTTCTACATGGCCCAACTTATCACAAAAAGGTTTGCATCCAGGAATAAGGATGTTATTGTCCCCCCACTACTCATCACTCATTAGACCCATTATTGAATATAATGCCCTGTTCAAGATGTACCTAACAAGACATCTGCAACAACTGGAGAGGCCTCAAAAGTACCTCACAAAGGATAACAGGTCTCAAACAGTTGCCCTATGCCATGAGGCTAAAAAACTCAGACTCTTCTTGGTCGCGTACTGGCTACTCAGAGGTGATCTCTGCCTGACATACAAGGCTATGTCAAACCTAATTGCTAAAAATGCTCCACCTAAGGAAAACCCAATCCACCAGAGCTACTCGCTCAAGGGACGTAAACCTGACATCAACAATAAACAGGACTTGTTGGAGGGACAGATTCATGACCCAGAGACTTCCCTTGCTCTGGAATAAAGTTCCCATAAATGTGAGGCAGAGCTCCTCATTGGTGCTCTTCAAGATGAATCTTGATGAGTGGGTGGGAAACAGGAAATTCACCCTGGGAATAACTTCAGTGGCCCTGCTGGACAGGGGCACAGAAACCTCAACTACTTGGGAGGGAAGCGTAAGCAAAAACCTTTTTGGCTAGGCTTAATTATGCCCTAGGATCAATAGCCTAGTACCTACCTATGAACCTATGAACCTATATGAACATGTATACATGCAAATGCCTACATCTACAAATATATATGTCAACACCTATATGACTACATATACACAGCAAGTTACATATATGTATGCAGATATATATCTCTGTAGGTATATACGGACATAGTTATAAATATGTAAGAAAATATATATATACCTATATAGGTATATATGGCCATACATCTGTAGATAGCAATGATAGATTAACAGAAACATATATGCACACATGCACTGTTAATGGGGTTGAGAGACCCAAAACAATATATGTCTTGTACGAATTGGCATACCCCCCACAGCCAAACATGTCCGCCCCACAATACACTACCATGTGTTGCAGATCCCATAACCAGGACCGAACATGACATGGGCACATGATGTTAACAGTACTACATTCCACCTGTATTATGTCAGGCTGGTATTCATAACATATCATGCAGTACAGACTGGCTCACATAGGATATGTAAAATGTGGAAGCTATCAACATCCCCAGGATGCATATACACAGTCACATATATGCAGATACATACATATCTATATATATATATATATATATATATATATATATATATCTATATCTATATATATATATATATATATATATATATATATATATATATATATATATATATATATATATACATAGACATATCGATATACATGTGGCTACACATACACACGCAGAGATATGTACAGTAAGATACTTATGTAGTAGGCGCACATAATAAAGTACACCCACTATACCTACAGTTAACACCCTAACAACTGGACACTGGATGACCCACCCATACAAATGACATTCATTGCCTACAACATATACCCTCAGAGAGGATTACAAAAATGGAATACCGTTATTTGTATACTAATACAGAAATACATGCCATGTCATATAGCTGTTCAGACACTGACATCCATATCAACAGAGTAATGCAACTGTAAAACAGTTATACTAATACAGCAGTCTGGAAAGTTCCACAACTGTTGCTGTCCAGGCCAAGCCCTTCAAATCATACATTAGTAAAGACAGACTGGGCCACAGGCTACCACACAATCAACAGTAAGTGATGCAGGTGTATAGTCCAGCAGCCTCTATGTACACAATTGCTAGGTGGTAAAGACTTCAGTTGTCCAAATGGGATGCAACTGTTACATATCAAGGCATAACTGACACCATCACAGACACACACTGGTAAACAGAACAGTCTGTATGGCAGCTGGCAGTAGGCCTGCAGTAACCCACTTTATGTATGTAATGTCTAGATAGGTGACATGTATGGTACTGTACATCCAGGTACCTTACGTCAGCTCACCCCTGATGCCCCCACGTGTTGTAACAGCCTAGGTTATGTATGGTGCATCCCTCCCCAGACTCAATAATACAGGGCCATATACCATTACATACACTGGCCTCTGGAGTGCATATGAGCACACATGTATTATGTAGGTGAAGCCCACACATACATGGTCCCAGCCCCACTGTATGTGTGGGGGATACAACAGCAGTCTACTGCTGGCAGGCATGGTAGCGTGGTATACGTATATGAGCATAGATATCTCTATCTGTATATGTATAGACATATACTGCTCTGTATATGTATAGATCTGGGTGTGTATATGCATATCTATGTACATATACACTCCCATCTATATATGTCGATATGTACATGTGTAATTATCTATATAGATATCTGGATAATCATATGTACATATATATTCATCAGATGTCCTGAACATGGGGTGTAGCCCTACCTCAGCCCATATAGTCCCACCTTTGTAGTGCATGGGGGTGTCAGGCATGTATAGCAGGTATATTAGCAGACTATTGCTACTGTAATAAGGATTGTCTTTACAGACATGGTGTGTGTGGGAGGTCACTTCTGCTTTTCACATGTGCGCCATTGGCTACTGACAGACATCCCAAGGATATCATAGTACAGTACTGCTGCAAGAACGTAATGCATCTGTGGACTACAGCAGAGATATTGGCCAATAGATGTGGACATTCTGACACACTCTGTACGGTTCAGAGGTATACACATAATCTCTTAGTGCAGAACATGTGGACCAAGCCTGACAATATGGATGTTAACAGCCATGTAGATGGATTAACACATACCGATTGGTATACATTTGCCCCCAGAAGTTAGGCATTCACACACCTCTGCCTGTCCTGACACATAATAACTGCTGGTACAGAGGTGCCATGGCCACATATTACCCACTAAATATTGACATACATCTGTACAGCATCCCACCGCTCTGTCTGACATACACAACTGTTAAGGGAGGCCCGGCAGCAGTACATCTGGAAAGTATCTGGACATGACACCTCACTGGGTAAGTACACTAAGCTGCTAGGCATGTGACAAAGTACTGTGCAGGCTACAGGCAGACTGGCTCAACACTGGCCTATATCTCCTATGGGGGAATGCACATGTACCTGCATATATAGCAGGCTCTACAGGCATGTCAAAGCACAGGGTAAGATACATCTGTGTGAAAGTGCATAACCACAACCAGTGTGAACACTGCCACAGCCACATATGGTAAGCTAGCATAATAATACAGTATATGGGCTATCTGTTCAACACCATCCTCATATATGTCTCACACACTGACCCTAAATATACTGTGCCCCTACACAGTGTGGTCTGATGCCTGTCAGTGGTATGGGACATGTGTGTGTATGGCCCTACAAACATGTAAGCCAATATGGTAACATACAGTGAAGCAGCATGTAACATCAGATAGGATGGAACCTAGGACAATGACATCTACCACAGTCTGTACACAGGCCAAGGTACATATTAACAATACATACACTGTCAGCATTCACCATAAGTACACAGACCTCAGTACTGTACAAACAACCACAGAATCTCCATGTCATGTCATCAAATATAACCCCTACTGTACATAACATGTGTAGCAGTCTGATATCTCACTGGCTTGTTACCAGATATGATGACACTAATGATGGTGTACAGCACATATGCATGTCTTAATGCACAACATATGTACAAAGGTTGACAGAGTTGTGGCTGGAAGCACATACACATGGCCAATATTGACATGTTGCTGTGCCAACCTCATATATTTACTGTTGTAGCAGGGTATAATGCAACATATGTCTTATGAGGGATACGAGGTCAGTAACTGTCATGGCTTTCACCATCTACAGACTGCAATCCTCACACTACCTTCTGCAGTTCACAGATAGATGCTCTGTGGGCAACACATGAAACAAAAGGGACAACACACTGCCAAGTCTGCAGATGACCTTACAGATGGGGATTCCTCATGAACATATAACTGACATGGCAGGTATTAAAGGATGTAGGACAGCCATATCCACACACACTCTGTTAAATCAACATTACACCAAAGGCAGTATAGCAGCACTTACAGTCTGTAGTCAGGTCAGGCACACCCCCCTCCTGTGTGTTGCCCTGTTTCCACAGTGTATGTTGTTAGAGGTAAATCCCCAATCCATCCGAGATGCTGTTTGCCAAACAATAGCTCTAGGTCCTGCTCACAGTGAATGAAAAGGCCCAACACCAACATGATGTACCTAGATATTGGAGTGTGTTTTCATGCAATTGGCTATGAGAATGTTGCCACAGCTGTTCCACATGCAGTCAGCTAGCGGAGGGCTGCAATTTGTGCAGAGGCCATCGGCTGATCTTGAGCATCACTTAAAATTCACATGCTGCTGCCTTAGAAAAGCAGGTGTAGGTCTCCACATCCACCAGTGAGGGAGTGAGAGAGGCAGTCAGAGGCATTGACAAGTCAGGGAGGGGTGGGAGAGTAAAACCAACACAGGGTATCAATCCTCTGATGACTCTGTAGTGCTATCACAGTCCTATCCAGTTATTGGATGAGTCACATAGGTTACCTGTTGAGGAGTCCACAGAACATAAATGTGATGGTGAGTGACATCTGCAACAGGGATATGGTAGCTATACGGTAGGTGAAGTACACGTGCCTATCCACATGAACAGGTGCCAGCATCAACAGAGCCACACTCTCACAGGGATGCACACACATTGGCACACTTGGCAGGGCCAGGGATACAGCTCATCACAAGTGAGATTGCCACAACACATTACTGTGTAGGTATCACATGCACCATATGGGTCATACAGAGGTTATATGAGCAAAAGGTATGGGGAGGTATCTGGCATCAGACAGCATGCTTCAATATGCCACTGGGGGTTGTAGTGAGTGTGGATGTGATCATACACGTCATACAATACACACAGGGTGCCAGTACTGACATGCATGGGTGCATTTATGCATGGGTATGTGGTGGTCAACTGTACCAGACAGCTATACAAGGCTAGGAGATGGGTATACCTTGGCATCAGGCCACATGACAATGGTCTGCATTGGGGCTCAGGGCTGTGGTGCCTGCATTTGCCCACACAGGTGGGTATTGTATCCACCATCCAGTCACCTGGGTGACTATTGCATGTGGCCAATGCTGTGCATCGCTTGGCATGTATGTGTTCCTTAGTCCATGACATGGACAGTGTCTGGGATGTGCACACCTCCCACATGCATATACAGTGACATGTGGAACTGTACCTGGGTTGTCAGGCCCATTTTCTGTACACAGATTATCATTAGATGTGCCAGTCTTGGCCACATGTAGTAGGAACTGGTAATGGACAGCAGGTTATCCCTGCACCTACATTGATAGCATGCTAATGACATTCACTGTCATCAGTGGCATCTGTCCATATAGGGCCTGTTTTCAGGCATGGCATGTCCTTTGTGGGTCACATGTGATGGCACCACAGGTGTTGCAGGTATCCAGTGGGGAACAGGGGAAGGTGCACTGTCTGCATGTATGTGCCTACTGGACAGATGGACAGAGTGCCATGCCCTCTGTAGGCCACTGTGTTCACTCCATAGGTACTATCAGTCACCAATATGCAGTGTATTACACACATACTGGCTGTTGCCTCGGCATGTGTGTGTGTATGTATGTGTGTGTGTGTGTGTGTGTGTGTGTGTGTGTGTGTGTGTGTATGTGTGTGTGTATGAGACATAGGTTAAGAGTGTGCTCTGGGTACTACTGGGGTTGCTTACTGTGATTGCCTGGCCTTGATGTCACATGTATGAGTGTGGATTTGCACCCCAGCCTCTCAGCTAATTCACATCAGTTATCCCTGTACAGTGGACATTGTGATATATACTGGGGCCACCATATAAGATATTTGCAAACCCACTCCACATTGGGTCCAGGTGTCACACACTCACACCAAACTCCACACAGGATATGTGTTACAAACACACACACCTGTCATGTCTGGGAGTAGAATCCCTACCTAACTAGTTTATTACACTACAGAACTATGCAGTTATAGTACGCGCCACGGAGATTACTGGAGTACTCTTTCCCCAAAAGTGTATATCACATTGGATGACATCAGCAGGATTGCCAAAGTAGGACATTTGAATTGTAGTGAGTGTGGCTAGGCTAAAATGTATTGCTCCCTACACAAACAGTGACACACACAGAAACCATCCACAACCAACATGTGTGGATATAGAACCCCTAACAGAGGTCTATATCACACTACAGCATGGAGCTTTTATGGGATGCACCATGGGGATTACTGGAGAACTCCTTCCCCAAAGGTGTATTTCACAAGGAATGACATCATCAGGATTGCCAAAGTAAGGCATTTGAAATGTACTGAGTGTGACTAGCCTAAAATGCATTGCTTCCTACACAGGCATTGAAATACACACACAACATCCACAACCGACATGTGTGGGTATAAAACCCCTAACAGAGGTCTATATCACACTACAGCAGTACGCAGTTATGGCATGCGCTATGGAGATTACTGGGCTACATCCTTCCCAGAGGTGTATTTCTAAGTGGATGACATCAGCAGCCTTGCCAAAGTAGAGCATATGTATTGTATGGAGTGTGACTATTCTAAAAAGCATTGCTCTGTTCACAGACAAACACACATGCAAACACCCACACACAGCTGCCAAGGCTGGGGTTAGAACTCCTACCTAAGTAGTTTATCACACTAAGGCAGTATGCAGTTATGGGACTCACCACAGAGATTACTGGGCTATAACCTTCCCAGAGGTGTATTTCTAGGTGGATGACATCAGCAGCCTTACCAAAGTAGAGCATTTCAATTGTAAGGATTGTGACAACCCTAAAAAGCATTGCTCTCTACACAGACAAAGTTAGACAGACACACACGCACACAGATGCCAAGGCTGGGGTTTGAACTCCTACCTAACTAGTTTATCACACTACAGCAGTATGCAGTTATGGGACATGCCACGGAGATTACTGGGCTAAAACTCTCCCAAAGGTGTATTTCACAGTGGATGACCTCAGCATGCTTGTCATAGTGGGGCTATGGGGAGGGCAGTGTATTTGCATGGGCAATAACCCATTATTCTAGGGGTTGACACGCCACATGCGGGCACAACCTGGGTCATATTTCACAGGTACATGTATACAGCTGCTAGATGACTACTTCGTTATCATGTTTCACAGCTGGCACATGCACCATATACTCTGTCCTGCTAACAGATACCAGAGGCTAGTATCTGCAGTGAGTGACATCTGACCCTCGTGTGTTTGTGACCCTTTGGCTGTGTGCTGGGTGGGACAGGCCTGGATGGCTCCTTGTCACAGTCACCCTCTTCCACACATCTATGTATGTCTACCTTTGGCTTATTATAGTGTGTTGTCTTTACATATATGCTGTATTATTATCCACTGTGTGCACAAAGCATGAGTGGTGCATACTGAGGAGTGTCTGCATTAACATCTGCGACTGCCAGATATGTCTGGTCCACTGCTGTTTGCAAACATGGCCTTCATTTGTTTTAAGTGTGTGAGCATGCCTAGTATGACTTTTCAGTATGTTGTTGACTGACATTGCCTTCATTTCTCTAAGTGTGTGGGCATGAATGTGTGGATCGAGTCCAGGTAGGTTGTACTGCAGTGCTGACCTTTGTGTTGTACACGTACAGGTAGCATGCTGTCTCTGAAGGGTATCTGTCGATCATTTGGCATTGACTGTTACTACATTTCTGCATAGGATTGGGGAACACCTGACTGTTACTACATTTCTACATAGGATGGGAGGCACACCTGACTATTTCTACATTTATACACAGGATTGGGGGGGCACATCAGACTGTGACTACATTTCTATGATGGATGGGGGGCACACCTGACTATTTCTACATTTCTACACAGGATTGGGGGGCAAACCTGACTGTTACTACATTTCTACATTGGATGGGAGCACACCTGACTATTGTTACATTTCTACACAGGATTGGGGGCCCACCTGACTGTGACTACATTTCTACGTAGGATGGGGGGCACACCTGACTATTTCTACATTTCTACACAGGATTGGGGGGGGCCATACCTGACTGTTACTACATTTCTACATAGGATGGGGGGCACACCTGGCTATTTCTATATTTCTACACAGGATTGGGAGGGCACACCGGACTGTGACTACATTTCTATGTAGGATGGGGGGGCACACCTGATGCTTGTACACATTTGCTAGGACTGTACTGGTATGTCGGGTACTCCATTTCATTCTGTAGTCTTATCTATCATGCTGACTAGAGGCATACCAGTGTACTACAGATAATTGCCTACATATTAGTTTCGGACTTTCTACCCTACAGAACTGACATCCCACTGCCTGACCTGCTGTAGTCTGTCTATGTAGGCCTTGGGGGGAGGTTACCCATAGGCCTCATTCAGAGGCCATAGCACAGCCTTTGTTTGTGTTTGTCTACACCTGTCCTGCTGGCTGTGACTGTTGTTGGGTATGTGAACCCTCCTGACTGGCATATGTGAGTCACATACCTTGTGGGTGTCCCAATATTGAGGGTGATGCTGCAGGGCTGCCTATGTCGGATACACATAGTACACTCCCTACACACATTTAAGCACAGGTAGTGTAATGTTTGGCACCCTTTTACTGTATGTGAGAGTCAGAGAGAGGTGTTATTTCATGGGTCCCTCCTGTGTCAGTGTATGTGCTATGTGTTGCCTCTTTGCCAAGGCCAGGGCATACTGGGCACACCTCCTTCTGCCTACTGGTATAGGCGGAGGTTGTTCCTCCTCCGAGTCTCTCTTTGCCTGTGCAGGCCTTTGCAATGGTGAGGGGCTGTGTGGCTCTGCCCCATGCTGTTCCTGCTACAGCTGTTTCCTTAGGATCATATTGTGTAGCATGGCACATACAAGGATAATTTGCATACATCTAGCTGGTGAGTACTGCAAGGCTCCACCAGATGTGTACAGGCACTGAAACCATGACTTGAGCATTCCCTAACACATGCTCTACTATAATTCTGGTCTGTGTATATGCCTCATTATGGAGGTCTTGTTCGAGTGTGTGTGTATTTCTGGTGGTTGTCATCAGCCATGGCTCCAGTGCGTATCCAGCATCCCACACTAGGTGACTGTCAGGGATGTCCCCATTGGCAAATCTCTGGTACAGCTGTGTCAGATGCCAGATGTGGGAATCATGATAGCTTCCAGGGCAGCCAGCACACACATTCATTATTATGCCATGGGCATCGCACATGACCTGGCAATTTATGGAGGGAAAGCCCTTGGGGTTTATGTAGACCCTACCCCGCTCACCAGGTGGTGTTTTGATGTGTATGTGCGTGCAGTCTATAGCACCCACTAACTCAGGGTATTCTGTTATTTGGTGGTACTGTTGCATATTGCTGGCCAATGCCTCATGGGTGTTGGGGAAATATACGTGCTCACCGACATGTGCTGACATGGCATCCAGGAACTGGTGGAGTACCCTGGATGCTGATGCCTGTGAAATCCCCATCATATCCCCAGTTGCCCTTTGGAAGGTACCTGTAGCTAGTATTCATAGGCCTACACATATCTTAGTATCCACTGGGATGGGTTCCCCTCTGTTAGTTCTGTGTGTGAGGCAAGGCCAGCACAGCTCAACAATTTGCTGTAGAAGGTCCCTGCCCACCCTATAGAACTCCACTATCTCCAGCTCATGTAGCCCCTGGTAGGTTACCCTGGGTCTGTACACTCTTCTCCGTCTCCTCACTGTGGGTTGGTCGACAGCATTCACATCCTCACCACCCTCATCCTCTTCAACAAGTTATTGTACGATAGCTATTGCAGCCCCTATCATTTTACTGTTGTGAGTGTTAAAAGTTACCCGCCTGTTTACACCGGTGGTGTAGAGTGTGGGAAAAACCAGAGGGGAAGGTGTTTGCATAATTTATAGTAGTGTTCTGGGCTGGGCTGGTCTGCTGCTTATGTAATTAGCTGATTCTGATGCATTTCACCTGCCAGCTATGCTAGTTCTCCTTGGTTACCATCTTACTGCTGTTTTCCCTTCCCATTGCCTTCCTGTTTGAGCCTGGGGGTGCACCGGGCAGAGTGCACGAATGTGCACACTGCTGTTATTTCCTTGTTTAACTTTTGTTTTCTGCCTTTAAAACCTGGTGCGCAGTGTGCACACCCGCTTAGGCACTGTAAAGAGTGCTAGGCAGGTTTAGACACACCCCCTAGCTTAGCTGTGCTAAACTAGGAGCAAACCCGAGCCACAGGGCTCCAATCTGCTTACAGTATGCCTGACACACCCACCATGATGTCACCTAACTTCTAGGCTTGCACCAAGCTATTCCTACTCTTACACTGTTGGGACCTGACTCACATGCTGGGGAAAACTGGGATTCACTATCCCTCCTCTCAGTTGCATAGGATTGCCTGCTAATGCATAGTTACATGTCTCACACTGAGCCTCCCACCTTAGCAACCACTACTCACTGGCCATGTTGTCTTCTGCCTGCCATTGACTTGCATGGCAGAATACTGATTTTAGTTAGAATACTTAATTTAGGTTCATTTTCTTATCCCCCCTCGATACCGTTTGTTCACCGCTGCCCTATGCTTAAACAGCCGAGATTGGCTAAAAAAAATAAAAGTTGCTTTCTGTATTTTCTTTACTGTTTGCAATGCCAGTGGCTTTATACTTGGCCATTGGCATGCTTACTATATGATATGCAGCATTTATTTGGAGCTGTCACAGCTCCGTTTTGGATTTTTCAGAAATGTACTCAGTTACTAACCAAGTACATTTCTCCAGAAAGCACTAATCCTGCACAGACGGTTGCAAGCTTCCTGGATTGCAAAATCACCTCATTTGCATAGATTTTTTCTGCAAATGGGGTGATTTGCATACAAGGGCTTAGTTCATGCAGGATTAGTGCAGGAGTGCTCGTGCACGCCCCTGCAGGCTGTTCCTGGATTGCATGGCAGACATATTGCCTGCTTGAGCTCCTGCACCGATCTTGCATGCCGTGCAAGCTATAGAGAATCCGGGGGTTTCTATTTGCAATGTCTCATTAAAACCAGTTTCTTAATTAAGCCTCATGGTGCCAGTTTGCATTTCTTCTTTACGTGCTTTTTGATTACTTTTGTGTGGTCTGTCAAAGTGGCGGAACTTTGTAATTTTTTTTTTGGTATTGTTTGTGAAACATGGTTAAAGAACAATGACTGGAAACCAGTTCTGTCAGGGTATAAATGTTTTTACTGTAACAGACATTCTAACAAAAAATCAGGTGGAGGTGTTATGATAGGGATTAAAGAAAGTTATGAGACCTGTGATTATTACATGTTCAATGATTACACCAATACTACAGACTGTGTAACCATGACAATAAAAGCAACCCTGGGCGTATAACAATTGTTAGAGTGTATTGACCACCAAAGACAAATGCTGATGACCTAGACAAATTCATACATTTCTTGCACAAAACACAGGAGGGAAGAATAATATTAGCTGGGGACAAATTTACCAGAAACAAATTGGAATAATACTGATTCAACAATAGTAAGGAAATTATTTACAATGTATATTCAGGAACAACAATTGCTTCAATCTGTAAAAAAAACTACCAGAGAACGGAACTAGACATTGTTTGTATTTCTAAAAAAAGTACTGTTACTTCATGTCAAGTTGTACCACCACTGATGGGCAGTAATCATGGGGTTATAAAGGTAAATTTGTTGTTAGATAATTCAGCCAAACTGAAATTTAAACCAATGCAGAGAAGATTAATCACAGATAATCTTCTTATTTTGGCTTTTCCTGGTTAGGGGTCACCACAGCAGATCACCTGCCCACTCATGATTGGTAATAGAATTTTGCAGTGTTGAGTTGCCAGCCTGGCGCCCAACCTTCCACGGAAGGCACACACATGCCCTCATGCCTAGTGCCAATTTAGAGTGTCCAATCCACCTACAGCATGTCTTTATTAATCACAGATAATATGGAAGCAAAAAATATTTAACATCTGGATCTAGGCATACAATGTCAGGGGGATTCATTTCCATAAGAACAAGATACCTGATTAAGGTGAGAGACAAAAAAACTATAAGAAATAGAAGACAGGTCAAACTACAACTTTGAAAACTGAAATAAACAATCTGGACAAACAAATTAACCATAGTGTGAGACTAGATCAAGAGACATTTGAAGAAAATTTATATAATGAAATTGAGCATAGTAGGAAACCTTTTTATAGATATATAAGATGTGAATGCAGTAAAGACATACCCCAGTATTCAACAAGCTCTGCACGGTGTGCAGGAATAGTACTAGAGCAGCTGCAGGCAATATGGCTGCCGTGCGGTCCAGGAATAAGCTCCCGGGATGTGCACAACTGCTCCTGCACTATTCCAGCACAGACACAGCCCCTGTATGCTAATTACTTCATTTGCTGGTGAAAACCATGCAAATAAGGTGAATTAGCAATCCGGGAAGCAAGCAGACGTCCATGCAGGAATAGTGTAGACTGCAGAAATGTATTCAGCCAGTAGCTGAATACATTTCTGCAAACTACAAAATGGAGGCATGACAGCTCATACAAATGCATGTATTAGAAGGGCTAGGCATGCCAAAAGCTAAATATATGGCCATAGGCATGAAAATTAATTTCAAAATTATAAAAAGTAACTTTTTTTGTTGGCTGATTTCGGCCGTTTAAGTGCAGGGCAGCAGTGCGCAAATGGGATTGGCACAAAAATAATAAAAAAAGCTGGAAATAAGCTTTTAAACCAAAATCATAATTAATTGGGCTGTGCAGATGTGGTGTGTGTAGGTATGGGGTTGCCCTAGTTGTGCTGGTGATGTATGTGTGTATGTATGCACACAATTCTGCCATGTGGCTGCCCTATACAGGGGTTTGTTGGACAGCTGCAGACTTTACCTGGCAGGGTGTGCAGTTCACAGTCTCTGGCCACAGACATGAGAACTGTGCCTACCAGGGGTTCCATGGGCACCACCAGGTACAAGCTACAATATGGTACTCTCTCCTGATGATGACATATGTCCGCTGGATCTGGGTCCCTCTTGGGGCCAGCCAGGGCCATGTGCATGTGGCCTGCTATGTTGTGGTGTGGACAGTGCCCCTCACTACAGTGCTGGGGCTGGTACTGCCACTACAGGAGTGGCTCTGACTTCTTGCATGAACACGTAGACCTACACCTGTTGGTGTTGCTGGTCTACGTCCACGTGGGCATCGCACTACTCCCATCATATGCTCACAGACATTCCACGGTGAAGGATTTCCACCATCTCACCCAACCACCTATCCAAAACCTCTGCAAAATAATGGTGGGCACCTGCAAGATCACAGATGTTGTCAATAGCAGCAGAATGAGTAGCCCTCTGCAGCCTCAGACCCTAACTGGTATACTGTTCCATATGTGCCTGCACCTCCATGATGGCCTGAAACATGCGTCTGGTGACAACAGATGTGGCACTTCTGCTAGGGGCATGATGACCAGCAGCCCTTCTATGAGCACCCCTGTACATCTGCCTGTGTGGTACATCACCAGGCATCTGGCTATGGCTGCTGTGTCCAGACACATGTGCCATAGACACTAAACTGTCCTGTCCCATGCCAACACCTGCCAACTGTCCCTCATCAATGGCCACTGGTGATGGGGTATGTATAGGCAATGTGACTGTGTGAGGGGATAGGGTGGATAACAGTGGAATGTCAAATGATGGCACAGCTTCAGCCCTTGGCAACTCTGCCTGTGCCTCAACACACTTATCATCATTGTAAGTGTTTGTATGGACACTAACATACGTTTTCATGCAGGAGGGACCCTGACCCACCTCGCCACCTGTGCGGGGAAAACAAGAAATGCACTTTAAGACCTGTACATCATTGCTTAATTGTACATACACACACACACACAAACATACACACACACACACACACACACACACACACACACACACACACACACACACACACACACACACACACACACACACACTTACAGGTGACGTTGCACAAATATATTACACACAGACTCCTCATTACCCATCTGTCATCATGCATGACATATGGCACTCAACAGCATGCACTGCAGCTGTAGTCAATCCAGGTTACCAACATTATACATCTCTGTGATGCATGGGTTGTGTCAGTAGGTGATGCGCCTTCCCCTGGAACACACTACACCCATGTACACAGTATTGCTGTGCACCTGTTCAGCACCCTGGTATCTACTGTGCACTATACCTCACAGGAGTACAAGCCATTGCTGAATGTGTATATGTGTATCAGTTATGCTTGCTCTGCTACTCACAACCCCTATGTGTTTGTCCAACACATACCTAGGATGATATATGGACAGATGTCAATAGTGAATGCCTGATGTTGGATTTGCAGATCTCATCATCAGCAGTGCATGTATGACCAATAAAATCCAATTACACTGACAACCTTTAAAGCTTACTGTGCCTATGAGGAGTGTACACACCCTTATTGACATGGCACCCTCATCCCTGATATACCATGGGGCCACAATACTGCATATGTTAACAGTACACAAACCTGATATGTGACATATGACCTGTGCAATCACATGCAGTATCAGACAAATGTGTTAGTTGTGCAGATGCTGATTGAGATGCATACAATCTGTGGGTGCATATAAGTGTGCACATCCTTAACATGATGGTTTGTTGCACCAACTGTTAAGTGTACTACAGCAGTTACTATTCCTGGAAGGGGTATACTAGCATAGGCCATTTGCACTTGCCAGTATTTGGTCACTCTGCCCTACAAATGTCCCCCAACTCTGCAAGATTGCAAGGTCAACTCATGTGCACAGCCCTTGGAGGTCACACAGTGCCTTCCCTATTGCTGTGGAGTCAGGGTTATGTCTGCAACAATTTATGACCTTGAGTGTGTGCAGATACAGCCATTCTTAGCCAGCTTTGGATGTCTGCATCAGTTCACTGTTGTGTTTTAGGATAACACCCCCCCCATCCTCAGCCTTTTTGAATGGAGTGTCCCAAATTCAGAACACCATGTGTACCAGCCTAGTCCCTGCTAATGAATGGCAAACATACAGGTGTACA
Organism: Protopterus annectens; assembly: GCF_019279795.1. NCBI lineage: Eukaryota > Metazoa > Chordata > Ceratodontiformes > Protopteridae > Protopterus > Protopterus annectens. The sequence goes on from NC_056735.1 coordinate 454,551,098, forward strand.
CTGGCACCAGCAAGGTACAGATGGGGATGGTGGGCCTGAGGTGCAGTGAGGTGTTGCTTGTGCAGCACATGTATCTTAATTGATACTGTCTGTATGTTTCGAACTTGGTCTTAGTACACCATTACACATTGTAACACATGCCTTTGGGGGACTTTTGATGTTATCCATATGCTACCTGTGGAGAGCTCTGGATGATTTTTCCTGTAGAGCAGCTGTCCCATCTGATTACCCTAACCCATGGGCCACACATATGCAGAATCCAGGTGATTGTCGACACAGGTACTGCACAGCCAGTACTTGCTGGACATTCCTGCAACTCCCTCAGTGTTGCGGCATCTTACTAGGCAGCCTGCATGACCAGTTTGCAACATGTGTCATCATCTGTCTTGGATGGCCATCTGTTTACTTTCTCCATTAATGTTGTCCCATACATCCTCGTCACATACATCACTGTCTGCACTGTTTGCCATGGTATATGCAATGGTGAGGTAAGGCTACATGTCCCACTCCTGCATGCTACCTGTTGGGTATGGGATCCATTCCATGGCTTGTAAGATGTGTGCAAGCCACTGCTGCCTCTTTTGCAGATGAGTGGGCAAATTTGATGGACATATGTCTTAGACAGGAGACCATTTCTTGGTGTGACAGTGAGGACCTGTACTTGCTGGAAGGTGCATACTCATGAAGAGTGAATGCTGTCAGTACCTCAAAACCTGCTTCCACAATATGTTATTTGGAGTGTATGCACACATATTCTTCCAGTGTTTGTTAAGGTATGTATTCCTCATATTTGCTGTCCTAACATAGGATTCCATATTACACATTCATTGCTCATGTTAGGGCCACGTTACAGGTTGTAAGGTTTGTGGAATGCAGTATTGTGATATGCTGTTGTGTAGATATGTAACTGTTGCCATTGTAATAGTGGTATATATACTGTTGTAGCACTGCATAGGGGTGATGTTTAAGACATGTTCCTACTATAGGCCATTTGTCCCACCATTATGTTCATCTCTGTGCACACATCTTGAAATGACAGGTTGTTAGTTATACTGCAGGACTCTTACATACCCTTCAGATATGCCACCATGGTGACCACTGTGATGCAGTGCAGTTAACAGCAACAATGATTGAACATGTACAGCATACATTATGGCTAGGTTAGTTAAATGTGTGCATGGCAAATATCATGGCCATAACATGGCCAGTGTACTGGCAAACCTGAACAAACAACACTATACTCACCAGCTACAGGCTGCTGCCCTAGAGGTATACCAGTTGTGAGAGAGATGTAATGTCAGTAGCCAAACCTGTGGCATTGGTACAGGGTGGGAGCAGCATTTCAGTTCATCCATAGTACAAGCCCACAATACTACAGATCATGCACATTTATTTATTACTACAATGCAGCAACAGACTGTACATACTTTATCTCACATATGCATGATAAACTGTACAGATGCAGATGGATAAGCAAGTGGTGGTCTACTGATGTGCCCTGGGGCCTTACCTGCATGCTCCTCATCCATTGTGTGTGTTGCACCCACTTCCACAATGCTATTCTCAGGGTCTTGACTTTGCAGGTGGGCAGGTGCCCCTAGGCTGGTGAGGAGCTCCTCAGCATGTGTTGCAGGGGCTGGATGGCATGACCCTCCCTATGGCTAGCTGGTCACTCCTAACTGCAGCAGCATGCTGATGGGCATGGGTGAGTAGGTCAGTGCAATGATGTTGGACCTGCTCATAACTGCGGTTAATCAGGCTGACATAATTTACCCTATGGATGAGCTCATTCCACAGGACGGTACTCTCCTTCAGATCTTGGGCTGTACAGCCAAACAGGGTGTAGTAGTGCTGCATCAAGTGGTTTATTATAACCTCATTCTTCTGGGGGGGAATAGACTGGCAAAGTCTCTCTTGACATAGTGCCTGAAAGACATAAAGAGGAAAAAGGTCTGAGGACCTCATACTGCAAGGATATAATAGCTGTTAATTCACATCTTTGTCCCCCCCCCCACCATATCTGTAACAATAATCTGAACATACATCTCAACGGGTATGTTTACAGCAAACCTACTATTGGGACATATATCATATTTTACAACAAATTATGCAATGCGTTTTTAGTCATGTTCCATGTTGAAACACTATCACTGGTGGCCTGTTGCTAACAATGTCATTTACATGCCATTGTAAGGGCCACTATGGTTCCATATATGCATGTGTTCTGATTGCTGTGTGACTGCTCCAAATCTGGTATTTTGTGTTAATGGGGATTTCTATGCATGCTGTTAAACATAATCTGGGAATGTGTGGACTATTACTATACACATATGTTCTATAACTGTGACACAATAGCATGTTTGGGAAGCCAGTTCCCAGCAGAACCACCTCTTCCACCTCATCTGGCCATGTTACCAGGCCACAGCACATCTGGGACCCACCCCGGGACCTCATCATCTGCTGGTCCTGCACTACCTTTAGGTGGAACGACCTCAGGGGATGGTGTTCATTCCCCCAGTGGGAGCACACACAGATAGGATCCTGTCACCTGAAGTCAGGTCCAGGGTCTGGTACATAGGGAGCTCCACAGAGACTTGGGGGATGTGCTACACCACCTTGAGGCCCTGAGTACACAATTACAGGGTCCACATGCTCCTCCTGCTCAGCCCCCAGGCCAGGTACCTCCAGGGCTGTGAAGGTGCAGTTGTAACTGCCCATGGGTGGGGACCTTGGTCCCATTGTTTCCATTTGCGGGCTCATGGGCTTCCATATTCCAAAATACACTCCCCATCCAAGGTGTTTACCCACCACATGTATCATATACTACCCCTGCCCTGTATGCTGCCTTGTCGGTCTTCCAACCCAACCTACCTCCCCAAATGTACTTACCATCCATCCCCAATATAACAGTCTCACCTTCACAAACAAGGGCAATGTGTTCCCAACATGGATTTCATACTAGACATAACTGTCCATTTTGCACCTGCTTACGACTATATATATATATATATATATATATATATATATATATATATATATATATATGTGTGTGTGTGTGTGTGTGTGTGTATAGATCAACAGTAGGGGGAAATGCATATATATATATATATATATATATATATATATATATATATATATATATATATATATATATATATTCCTTTACCTTTCCTGTATGGAAGACATCTTTCCTGTGTGTGGGCAGCAGTGTTACAGACAGCAGGTAGCAATACCTCTTACAATAGGACTTGCAGACATAGGCCAACTACATATTTGTATAAGGTTCCAGACCTATGGAAAGTGTGAGTATTGGTGTTATATGCATTGTATACTGCTAGTTTTACAAGGTTTGTGTGTACAAGCTAGTTTAGCATGGAATGCAATCTGCCTGCATAGCTCTCAACTTTGGGCCTATTCACAAGATGGCCAGGGGATTGGCTGTTATGTTTTGTCTGTTCACCACACAGGTCTTGTCTATGATAAATCAGTGGCATTCTGTCTTTTGAGTGCTATCAGTACATGGCTATATCCATTTGTGTTTCTGACTTCATATTCCTGAGTAAGGGTATGTTGCAACCAGTCCTGTAACACCAGCAACTTTCACAGTGTATAACAGCAATATTGCAAATATGGCCCTGTGTTCCAGCCTCTGTCCTCCACCTATATACCAGACTTTGTCTATATGTCATGCAGTAAGAGGTTGTTAAGTAGTGGCCTATCATTATGTAGTGCTGGCATTCCTGCTATCATTCCAGTGAAGTTGTGGACTCCCACACATATTGTGAGGTAGGGTCTATATATGTGTGGGCTACAGCTGCACAAAACGTGAGTGACCTTGTACAGTCCAGAGGTCTGTGTATGTAACACTGTTATATGCCCTTGTAAGTCATTCTATGAGGTAGGGGTATGCACCATTTTTAACCTAGGCTGTTACAACTTATGAGGGATATCAGTAATAAGACAAATTAAGGTATATGACTGTACATTTTCATATATTTCACCATGGGAACAGTGGTGGGCTAGTGCTTACTGTCTTACCGACAGTTCTGTTTGTCAGTGTGATAGTGATGTTTTAAGTTAAGCATTGTTATGTAACAGATACATTTTCAGTGTGACAACTTAATTCTTTTCCACTTAGGGTTGAGTACAGAGTGTAATTAGAGGCTGCTGAGCTACATCTGTAATTAATTAGTGTTGATTGATTCTTATTGTCTAGGCCAGTGTTTCTTTACTGTTGTACTACTTGAAGGCCTTGGCCTGGACAGCAACATATGTTATGCTTTCAGATTACTGTATCAAAGGTTTTGCTTGAGGGTTGCATTACTCAGTTATTATGTATTTCAAACACCTAACTGCTATATGAAATTGCATATACAACTAAAATAGTACAAAAATAAGCATTTCTATGTATGCAAACCTGTGTGTGGTGTCATATCCTTTGACTTGTCTGTAGGTATATATTTCATGCAATAATTGTCTTCTGTATGAAAGAATCAAACAGTGGCCATTTTAAAAGGTGGCAATTGTAGGAATACTGGCTGTTCGATATGCTGTGCACCCTCTAAATATATATCTTCTTATACATATCTATGCGTAGTAATATATGTATATTTGTATGTATGTGTATATACATATTTTATATATATATATATATATATATATATATATATATATATATAGGTATATGTATATATGTGTGCGTGTGTGTATATGTATCATTGGAATGTTTACTGCTTCCACATTGTATATTCCCTATGGTAGACAAACTATTCTGCATGGCATGTTATTGATATCATCCTGACATTGTACAGCTGAGATGGATTACTGTTAACTTGTGGCTATGTTGTGTAGGGTCCTGGGTATGAGACTTACAAGTGTTGGTTATTGTGTTGCAAGGCAGATCTGTTCAGCTTTGGAGGAGGGGATGATATCAATAATTACAAGAAGTACTTATTTTGGGCCCCCTTACCCCCATTAATGGTGCCTTTGGTCATATATTTATTTATTTGTTGTGTTTTATATATATATATATATATATATATATAAATGTATATATATATATATATATATATATATATATATATATATATATATAGATGTATATATATTGATTTTATATATATATATATATATATATATATATATATGTATATATATATATATATATATATATATATATATATATATATATATAAATGTATATATATATATATATATATATATATATCTATATATATATATATATAAATATATATATATATATATATATATATATCTATATAAATCTATATATATATATATATATATATATATATATATATATATATATATACACACACACATACATACAGACTCCCACATATATAAATACATTTCCCCTACTGTTGAATTACTGTGCTGGATGATATGTTTGAGAAAACAGAATTATTTACATCTCAAATGGCTTAGTGGTAAATCACTTTGGCTATAGTGTGCAGGGTCCTGGGTCTGAGATTTGCAAGGGTTGCTTATTTTGTTGCTGGGCCAAACAGTGGCTGATGAAGACAGAGTGCTTAAGGCACTTTAAAGCAGTTGTAAGCAGGTTTGTGTGGGTTTGTGCAGAGGTAAGCAACACTTACGTGAGCTTAGCTTCACTTACGCCCACTCACTTAAACCCATGTTAATTTCTAATAAAGAAAAGAAAAAATGGAGATAGGAAAGTGGTGAAGCTAGGGGAAGCAGGGGGACAAGCAAGAGGAGAAACTAGTATGGATGTGCAGGATGGGTGTAGGAAAGGACCATAGCTCTGCATTTCTTTGACAGCAACAGCTGCTTTCACTGTGGGCAGTTTAGAATTTGGAGCCTCACACCCCACATGGAGGTGCGTGGGCATCATACAATACAGATGATTGGTAGGGTTAGATTGTGTGTTGGGTACATGTCTCTGGGTGAAATGCAGAGCTATGGATGGGACATGATTTTTTATTTGGGCAGATGCCCTTTTTTTTAAAGGTGAGAGTGGGATGTTAAGGAAGGATTATTGGTAAGTGTGAGAGAGGTTTGGTAGGAGAGGTTGCAGACAGACAAGACAGCAGACATGGGGTGGTGTATGACACATGGTGGGGGTAAACACCTTGACACGGAGGGTGGTTGGGAATCTGAGGCTCATAAGTCTCCCAGATGGTAGTAGTGACACTGATGTCCCCACCTGATGGTAGTAACCAGTACTCCACAGCCCCGAATGTGGCTGTGCTTGAGGCTGGGCTGGAGGTGCCGCCTTCCCCTCTAGCTGCAACAGCCTGCCCTCCACCTGGCACAGGCAGTCATCCAGCTCTCTCTGGAGGACACTGCGCACCATGCCACAGACCTCGTTCTGGGTTACAATGTCCTCACCAAGCCCACTTGCAAGGGGGGCGAGGCCCATCCCCTGCAGTGGTTCCACCCAAGGTTGGTGAAGTACTAGCAGATGAGGAAGGTTTGGGTTGGGTCCCAGATATGCTGGGACCCAGTGCCTCAGCCAGATGGGGTAGGAGAGGCGGTTCTGCTGGGATCTGCCTTCCCATATGTGCTATGGTGTGGAAATTAACAATGAATATTGGTTAGCCATGCACAACACACTACAACATTAGTCAAAATAGCATGCATGGATATTCCCATTTACCCAAAACAGTGCAATTATATCAGTGCCACAGCAAACAGAACCCATGCATATATAGAATGGCATTCAAGGTTGCAACAGCATGCCAGTTAATGGTATGTCAGGCAGGCAATAAGATGATTATTCAACAGGGAATATTAGTATGCACAAGGTTTAAACAATGATAAACCAAATGGAACAATGTTCCCAACAGTAGAGGTTTGTTTAGGAACATACCAGTGTTGGTTTCAGTGTGATGGTTGGATCAGTTGAGTGGTGGGGGAAGGGAACAGATTCATTTGGCAACTGGTATCAAGTATATTTGTCACTACACTATTATTCACTACTCTGGCCACACTTGCACTCTACCTGGGCCATGGGGCTACTACAGCACACCAACAGCTATAGATATCAACAGAGCAATTGTACCCTTATTTTAGTTATACACATCAGACATGTTTCTATACCAAATTCTTTACCTGTGGACCTGTGCAGATGAACTGTGTGCACATTACATTGCTGTTTCTACATGTATTTCAGATTCACATATTAGTTGCAGGCCCTGGAGTGTGTGTTGTGTCTTTCACATACATCTACTGTGACATTCTCTTTGTGCAGGTTTCTTAGCAACTGGGGAAACTATCCGTGACAGCGTGCCACTTGAGGGGTTTGTCTGGGCCAGACTGCAGAGTGTAGCTGTCTAGCTTGCATCTACTTATAGGACTGAGGCTGTTCAACACAGCAATTGTACACCTTTCATAGTTATACACATCATACTAGTATTTCTATTCAGATTTCTTTACCTGTGTGCCCTGTATGGAAAATGTATGTGTTGCAGTACATTATTTATTCTATTCAGATTGCAGTTTAAAACTGTAGAACCAGACTGAGATGTTAGTGGCGGTCCCAGGATTTGAACTGTGCTGTGTGTGCAAAATTGAACTACAGGCCTAATCCTTATCAGACTGAACTACTGGGAGGTGTTGTGGGTTGTTTGTGATATTTCTATCTAGTGCAATTTTTGTGCACAGTACTTTTATTATGACATGTTGCATTATTTGTTTCCCATTTTCAGTACAAATTATGCATACACAACAGACATTGGTGACACTGTTTGTGACACATGTAGCTGGATTGCACGTTTGACTGTTTTACAACTACATACTGCAATTTAGATTCCTGAGTACACAGTGTAGGTTTTAGGTCTGCACCTGCTAGCCTTATACATTTCTCAGTACATTCGCAGCTACATATGGCTGAAATTGAAAGGTTAACATAGGACAATGCTGGCAGACAAACAAGTAAAACACATTCTGATGGGAATATGTACTGTTGGTTTTCTCCAGTTATTTGACATGCCCATTCTAAAGTATGCAAACAAGCAGTGTTAAATCAGTTCACCTCAGTTAATACATTCTGCAGGACATACACATTTCTATTTATCAAGTACAAGTGAGATGACACACACCAGTGTTTGGGATCACTTTTATTAGTTTTTAAATACATATCTGTGTACAACTCAGAACTCCACAATTACTATTCCCGCATGATCTGTACAGGGGAATGCTTTTCGTTTCTAACTGGTACAGTAGCCCTGACATGACACTTTCTTGGCAGGTTCACTCAGACACAATCATACATATTCTAATATTCCTCTCCTGCATATTGTACCCTGTTTGCTACTGATATCTGTATTACACAGCAGCTGGGAATATGCCATTGTAACACTGGCAGCCTGACACAGGCATTTATTCCTGACTTTTACAGCACAATTATATATATACAGGATGTACTACCATTACTATAATTTTGATTTCTTGCTGCTATTAGTAGGGGGTATTCTGTACTCACCATACTGCCGATGCAGCCGGGCCAGTCACTGGGCATGAGCCTCCACATTCTGGGACCTGACTGCTGCAGCTGTATGGGGAGACATCACATATTAATCACACCTACACAGTCACAAGTTGAACTTTTTCCATACTTAGAGATACATAAGACTGCATACTTACAGACAGGTGGGATATCCTGCACTTGGGCTTCTTGGATCCACTGGTTCAAGAGTGCACCCCTCCTCTGCTTCAGGTTGTTGTGGTGATGATGTACCTGCTCACCAGTCCAGGTTATAACAGTGGCACTGGTGAGATCATGTGCAAGCTGGTCCCAGGCCTCTGCTTTGTACTGCAAGCCCTGGTACTGGCCCTACAGCAGCCTGCCATCATGGTTTTTAACTAGGAGCCCAACCATGACCCTGGACTCCTGGATGCCCCAACGTTGGGGTCGAAAGTGCACACCTTCTCCAATGCCAGACATTTGGTCCTGCTGTGTGCAATCCCAAATGGTTATGGCTGTATTACAGTCTGTGTGGTTTAAATAGGGCAGTTTTCCCGCACTTTTTCTTGATTGGCCGGTTTTAATATGCTGCACTTTGCTTAGCTCCACACAAATCCACATAGCAATGCATGCACCAGCTAAGCAGAGCTGAAATCAGGTGAGCAATGCTTACACTAGCAAAGCATTGCTTAAATATATTTTTTCACTAAATTTATAAATTATTTTTTACATTTATATTTTGCATATTCCCTCCCCTACTGTGCTATATGTGAGCCATATGATTGGCATCTATCATTCACATTCCTTAAAAGTTTATTAAATAATTTACCAGAAAGGGATTTGAACCAAGCATGTTCTACATGCTATACCATGACAGTACCACTATGCTACAGCAGCTTGATGATGCTTTCTATCACAGTAGCACTTGTCTATCATTTTCAGGATTTCACCCAGGCTAAGCACAGCAGCGCTCAGCGCAAACAAGCTGTGTGGCGCTTAAACTTCAGATTTATTTAATGAAAAAAAATATTACATTTTTTATTTTGTATTCCTTTCCTCTCGCCCTACTGCTTCTATGCATGCAGGGCAAGAGTGCATACATTTGGTGGTGTGCAATTGAAGGCTGCTGCCTTCTAGGTGTTTGTGATTTTTATTTTTTTTTAGTGTCTGCAGACACTGAAATGTTAGCTATTTACATTTCAGTGTATGCAGACACTCGTTTACTACATAATATTAGAGCCAGGCTCTAATATTATATAGTTTGACACTCATCTGTGTCAGAAATTGCCATATGGCACTTTCAAAGTGAAGGGGGCGTGTTTCAGTTTCAGGTACTGCTAACACATGCTCCCTACACTCATTCCTGGTTTGTGTATGTTTAGTTTAGATTGCAGCGTGCCTTCATGCATATGCAAGGTGCGCTGCTATCCTAAATGGACATGAACCACTCCATGCAAGAATAGCCTTACTCTTGCACTGAGCTTTGTGAAGCCAGGGGACAGAAATTCATAAACTGTGTGTAGATTCTAAAATTTATTCTGAGACAACAGATTATAGATATATTGGCAAATTCTTATGAAAAACAGTCTGGCTGCACAAAGGGGATGATAAGTCATCCTAGTGACATCCAGGTAACCTCAGATACTGGAATCAAATTAGAAAATATTGAAAAGGAACTGCACAAAATGGATCCAAACAAAGCACAAGGAGGAGACAGAATTAGCAATAATGACCCGAGAACACTTCAGCAAGAACTATCACTACCATTATATCTATTATTTACTAGGTGACAGAAATATGGGGAGATTCCTCAAGACTGGAGACATGCACTTATTAAACCTGTCTTTAAGGGAAAGGGGAGTAGGACAAAACCAGAATCATATAGACCTTTAACTCTACTTTCATGTTGTGGAAAAATAAAGGAAAAGGTAATATTGGATAAGCTATAGTCAGAACTGGATTGGTTGGGAAACCATACATCAGCATGCATATGTTGAAAATATATCTATTACCACCTGTAACATGATGTTCAATAAAAATATCATAACAGCTATGAATGAAAAATAGTGTTGTGATGTAATTTATATAGATTTAACTTCAGCATTTGACAGGGTCATACACAAAAAACTGATCAATAAATTAGAACAACTAGATATCATTGTACTCTTGGTTAGATGGATAGCTGCTTGGCTTACAAATAGGACATGGCAAGTGTGACGACTCACCACTGCCAACCAGTAATCAAGAAGCCAAAATCCTCACAAGTGGCATCTATGAGGGAACATTCACTAGGTGGATAAGAGGCACACAAAAAATATTTCCAAATGCAGCTCTCTGCATCAAGTGCAATTTCCCTTAAGAGCACACAGAGACCACAGTTAGTCCAGGGCTGGTTTCTCCCTCTTCCTGCAGATCCCTAATAAGACTACCCACTGGCACAGATACAGAGTTGAGATCTCAGCTGAGTGACGAAGCCAAGACCTTCAGCACTCTCTCTGCCCAACCAGAGCTTCATGTCTCTGCCCAAGTAGCTGACACATACACTCTTTGAGGTATGATTTGCACACACACACACACACACACACACACACACACACACACACACACACACACACACACACACACACACACACACACACACACACACACTTGGGAAAGGCTGGCACAGTTTTACTAGCTATGCCCCCTTCTGCCTAGACTAAGGTAGTTACCACTGCCATCAGTCACTCCTTATCAGCTACTTTAATGCCTTTAACAAGGGGTGGCCAATTTTACTGTGTAATATTAATATTAATACAAGTAGTAGTTTGACCAAGAGCAAGGCTGTTAGGAGTGGCCCACACAGTGTCACCAAATAAATATGCAAGTACTCTCAGAACTTAAATATCTCTACACAGATCAGCTACAATGAAAGGTTTAAATATATTTAATAATAAATAACAAAGAACAAGAAAATACTAAATATATATTCACAATGACATCAGAGTTCAAAACCACAGGAAATATTTTAAAAAACATTGCAGTACAGGCTCACACAAATAAAGAAAAACATCTCAGCTAAGCTTCACTATATTCCTCACTGAATCTAACAGAATTATACTATTCCCTAGAAACTTACTATAGAGGAAGGAAGGTGTGGTGAATGGTTCTTGTTGTCAGGTCCAAGACAAAATGCTCTGTCTCAACAAGAGACTTCTCAAAATAATGTCTAAAATATTCTGGAATAGCTTGCAGAATGACATCATTTCTGATCATATGACTTCTAGTTCCCAGGCAAACCCCCATTATTAAAGATGGCAGTATTTAGCATCTACCTGTAAAAATACTCATACAATGGCTTTTGTCCAAATCTTTGGCAGATTCTGAAAGTCATAAAACAATTTCATTACTCCATGCTTCCATAGTATCAATTAGTTTACCCCAATGACAACACAGAAAACTTCCTAGTAAACACTTTGTTTTTGTAGCTGCATTGAAACCTGTCAGGTAGTCTCTTTATGACCTAGCATAGAAAGCAATTTAATTTCTGATATTTTTTCTAAATATGTTTTTATGTTTGCTGGACTGAGGTTAACCCACCAGTTTCCTCTATTAACATATACATTTAAACAGTTACAATAGTGCATGTACGTTTATGTTCTCTTCCATTAGGGCACACTGTGGATACATTTTAAGCACAAGCACTTTACAAATACCTTTTCAACACAAATATCTGTACAAAGCAGTTTGATATACACATGACATACAGTTCTAATACATTTGTAACACAAACATCTTATATGACATACATTTCTAATACATTGTAACACCAGCATCTTGTATACATTAATTTGATATTCACACATGACATACAACTATTTACAGAATTCCAGCTAACTGCACTGGCAGTACCTCCTTTTGTAACACTTCTTCCTCCTACAGAGACTCAAGCTAGTTTTTCAAGTGACCGTTGAGAAATGTTGCTTGAAAGGGATGAGCCTATCTGGGAATACATTACCCCATACCCTGTCTTGAGATCACAGCTGCCTTTGCATTGCTGATCCCATTACAGTGCTGCACTGCCATATCATATGCCTGCAACCCTAGGCTCCACCATAGTAGTTTGAGATTTTCCTGGCTGCCTCCCTGTAGCTATAGATCCCCCTCAGACTCCTCCTGCCTCCTACTGCAAATACTTAGCACAAGGGCCTCCCTATCATGGTAAGGTTTCATCATGTTAACATGGTACAGTTTGTGCTCCTGTGCTCTGCCAGGTAGTTAACATCACTGACTTTCCCCTACCACTTTGAAGGCCCCTCCCAAACTGCCTGCAGCTTGTTGTGTCTGACAGGAATGAGAACCATAACCTGCTCTCCCACAGCATACTCTTTGGCTTGAGCATTCCTGTCATAACAGACCTTCTTCTGTTGTTGCACTTCTGCAAGGTTCTCTTTGCCCAAGCCCATGAGTTCCTTGAGCCTTGTCCTGAAGTTTAGGATATATGCCACAACAGCCTCATTGTGGGGTTCCCACTCACTCTCCCACTCATCACAGATCAAACTGTAGAGGGCCCTCACCCTATGCCCATGTAGCAAATCAAAATGTAAGAAACCTGTGGATTCCTGAGGCACCTCTCTGTAAGCAAACAACAGATGGGGCAAATATTTGTCCCACTCCCTCTTAAACTGGACTGCAAATGCCCATAGCATGGCCTTTAGTGTAGAGTTTAACCTCTCCACCAGAGCATTAGTCTGGCAGTGGTAGAGGGTGATCTTTAGGTGCTTCACCCCACAGTGCTTCCACAGACAAGCCAACAGGTCTGACATAAAATTGGCACCTCTGTCAGTCAATATTTCTTTTGGGAAACCTACCCTGCTGAAAATCTCTAACAAAGCATTTGCCTACTTTTCTGCCTCAATGGAGGACAGCACCACCACCTCAGGGTATCTGGTAGCATAAGCGACTACCACTAGGATATACTTCTTTCCTGTGGAACTTGGGGTACTCAGAGGCCCCACATTATCCATAGCTACCCTTTGAAATGGCTCCTCAATCACAGGCAAAGGCACCAAAGGAGCTTTGACCTTGTCTCCTGCCTTGCCTACCTTTTGGCACTGCTAACAGGTCCTGCAGTAGCGTGTTACATCCCTGGAAATCCCAGGCCAGTAAAAGTTATGCATAATATGTTTCTTGGTGTGCTTTATGCCATATGACCTGCAAAGGGAATGTCATGGACTATGGCTAGAAGTGTCAGAATGTAGGCTCTGAGTACTACCAACTGTTGTATTCTGTCTCCCTCTAGCTCTCCCTCGGGAGTCCATTCTCTATACAGTAACCCTTTGTCCCAGTATACAGATTCCCCCTTCCCTTGAGAATCAGGTGCCTCCCTAGCTACCTCCATCAAGCCTTGTAATGTAGGGTCTGAGAGCTGAGCCTGTCTCAACTTTGTCTTTGTAACCCTTCCCAGCTCCCCTTCTACAGGAAGTCTGGTATCCTCTGACAGCAGTGCCTCGCTGTCAGTCTGAGCACTACTACTCACCTCTGCCCTTGCATTCACTCTGTCCAAGGGAACAGCAGTACTCACCAGCAGCTGTGGCTCACCTTCATTCTCACTGCTACAGAGTAGCTCCCTCTCTGAAGTAACCATCAGTCCTGGCTTCAAGTGTGCAGTCTGTCTGGGTCCCCCAGTCTACCAAACCCACATGCCTGTCTGCAAGCCTGACTGCATGTCACTGCATGCACACAAGCTACTGCATTATCAAAATCATTCCCTATCAGGATATTTGTAGGGATATCCTCAAACACACCTACTTGCTTGCTTCCTTTTCCACCCTCGCAGTCAAGATGAACCCTAGACAAAAATATTTAGAATGTGGTCCCTCATAAAGCTCTGACTAGAGTAGACTGCCCAAGCAAGTAGTGCTTGCAAATAGTGCTTCTCTTTAACCATTGCAGGCTTCACAAGGGTTAGATCAGAGGCTGTGTCTCTCTTAGCAGTGGCCTGTTTCCCATCTACTAAGATAGGATATAACCTCTTGTGGTAGTTTGGTACCCTTGTTGTCTGCAGACAACTTACCACTAGCATTCTGTCATTCCCACTTGTTGGCTCCCCCAACTTTTGTTCCTCACCTTGCCTGCATGGACATGTATATGCTACATGGCCTCACTGGTTACATGTAAAACATTTAACGCTTGATCCTGGCCATGTATCTGAACTAGTGGCTTCTCCTGTTACTGGTGGACTCTGTTGGGGGGAGGTTAGGCTGCTCACCATGTGTGTCCTTATATCCATGAGCATTACTGGGTATTCCTTATCTGTGCAGTGATGCCCTGCTTGCTAGGTATAGGTCTCCCATTTTCCACAACTCATCTGTGGTATTGCATTCTGTATCTGCTAGACAGATTCTCATCTCCTCAGGTCAAGTGTAAGAGCTTTTCTCTCACCAAAAGGTCTGCCAGCCCTTCAGAAGTGGTGACCTGACACTCACTCACCCACCTATGAAAATAAGTGCTTAACAAAGCAATATAATCACACACACTTTCATTTGCCTTGCATATATGTTCATGAAACTTTTTCTATAAGCTTCAGGTGTTAAAGCATTCCAATAAACAATTTTTAACTGTATTATTTTTTAAGCCATCAGTATCAGACAATTTAGAAATGTCGGTTAAAGCTTTACCATGGAGTAAGGTGATCAGGAACTGTACCCAGAGCCTTTAGTCAACATTATACTGTTTACACACCCTTTCACACATATGAATCAAACTATCAAAATTATCACCCACTGTAAATTGTGGAAGAAATTTACTGAACTTCCTTGCTTCTGGGGTTCAGTTATTCCATTTCCCTTTACCTCCATGACCCTTGTGAAGAGTCAGCATCTCCTTTTCATGTTGCCTCTGCTTATCATTTTCTTCTGCTTACAGATGTTTCAGTCTCTCTGCTGATTCTATTTTTATCTGTTTCTCCTTTTCTTCATACCCAAAACACCACAGTCTCTCTGCTGTTTCTAATTCCAAATGTTTGGCCTCCAGTTCAAGTCTCTTTAACTCCAGATGAATTTTAAGTCCTCTGAGGCAAAGTTGAACTGTCCATTTTCTGAGTGTTGTACATCCCCAAGGCCAGCCTGGTTGTCTTCCTGGCTGCTGGTCTGTGCTGCAGCTGTTGTTAAGGCTGCAATCATTTATGCTTTAGTCAGGCTGGCATGCACCAGTCCTTTGGCTTGGCAAGTCAGCCAACTGGCTCTTGGGCAGCTTGCCATAATCCTCTGCTAACATCCTTGCCTGCTTTTCTTGACTGACTAAGCTAACAAAAAATAAATAAAACTATTGGATATGAAACTCTGAATGTCTGCAGTGTGGCTGCCTGATAGTACAAATGCCTTGTTTAGTCACCACTGTTTACAAGCTACAGGAGTTCAAAATCCACACCACTGAATCCAAGTATGTGATGTGGTGATCCCACCACTGCCAGCCAATAAAATATGTGATGACCCACCACTGACAACCAGTAATCAAGGAGCTTCAATCCTCACCACTGGCAACAGTGGGGGACCATTCACTGGGAGGATAATAAGTACACAAACAGTATTTCCAGATGCAGCTCTCTGCATCAAGTGCAGTTTCCTTTAAGAATACCCAGAGACCACAGTCAGTCTGGGGCTGGTTTCTCCCTCTTCCTCCGGATCCCCAGTTAGACTCCCCACTGGCACAGCTATAGAGTTGAGATCTCAGTAGAGTGACCAAGCTAAGACCTCCAGCACCCTCCTTGTCCAACCAGTGCTTTGCGTCCTTCCCCAAGTAGCTCACACACACACACACACACACACACACACACACACACACACACACACACACACACACACACACACACACACACACACTCTTTGAGGTTTGATTTATGGACACACACACACACACACACACACACACACACACACACACACACACACACACACACACACACACACACACACACACACACACAAACACCTGGGAAAGGCTGACACAGGTTTACTTCTGCCCAGACTATATGATAGTTACCACTGCCACCAGTCATTCCTTATCAGCTACTTTAAGGCCCTTAACAAAGGGTGGCCAGTGCTACTGTGTAATATTAATATTAATATTAATATTAATATTAACACAAATGGTAGTTTGACCAAGAGCAAGGCTGTTAGCAGTGTCACCAAATAAATATGCAAGTACTCTCAAAACTTAAATATCTCTACACAGATCAGTCACAATGAAAGGTTTAAAAATATTTAATAATAAAATAACAATACAATACTAAATGTATATTCACAGTGACATCAGTGTTCAAAATCACGTGAAATATTTAAAATAACATTGCAGTACAGGCTTACACAAATAAAGAAAAACATCTCAACTAAGCTTCACTATATTCCTGACTGAATCTAAGAGAATTGTACTATTACCTAGAAACTTACTTACTACAGAGCAAGGTAGATGTGGTGAATGGTTTTTGGTCTCAGGTCCAAGACAGAATGCAGAATGGTCTGTCTCACTAAGAGACTTCTCAAAATAATATCTAAAATATTACTTCTGGGATAGTTTGCAAAATGACATTTTCTGGTCATCTGACTTCTACTTCCCAGGCAAACCCCCCCATTGCTGAAACTGGCAGTATTTAGCATCTACCTGTAAAAATACTCATTCAAGGGCTTTTGGTCAGATCTTTAGGAGATAATGGAAGTCATAAAACAATTTCATTACTTCATGCCTCCAAAGTAGCAATTAGTTCACCCCGAAGACAATACAGAAAGCTTCCTAGTACAGACTTTGTGTCTCTAGCTGCACTGAAATCTGTCAGATGGCCTCTTTATGGCCTAGCCTATAAAGTATATTCATTTCAGATATTTTTTCTAAAGTTTGCTGGACTGAGTTTAACCCTCCAGTTTCCTCTAACATATACATTTAAACAGTTACAATAGTGCATGTACATTTCGGTTCTCTTCAGTAGGGCACACTGTGGATACATTTTAAGCACAAACACCTTACAAATACCTTTTCAAAACAAACATCTGTACAAAGCACTTTGATATACACATGACATGCAGTTCTAATACATTTCTAACACAAGCATCTTATATAACATACAGTTTTAATACATTTGTAACACCAGCATCTTGTATAAATTAGTTTGATGTTCATAAATGACATATAATTATTTACAAAATTCCAGCTAGCTGTGCTGGCAGTATCTCCTTTTGTCACAGCAAGTATCATACAGCAATTGGACTGGTGAAATTCTTGGTTACAGTCAGGGTGTCGCACAGGACTCTGTCATAGGCCCTTACTTGTTTAAATTGTATCTTTCAGACATAACGTTTTCATCTGGGGTGTTATACAGTCTATATGCAGATGACCTGAAATTGGTTAAACTGATTACACGTGTTACAGATAAGGCATGTCCACAGAATAACTTGACTAAATTGACCATTTGGGCACAGGAGAAAAATATGCTGATAAATACTTTAGTTAAGCATATGAGATTTGGGAGACATCGATATAAAAGTGACTATTGAATATAGCTCGCAGCCATTGAAACTGTAGATTCATTTAAGGACCTGAGTATCAGGGTAGATCCAGCTTTGAGTTTTTTTAATCATATCAACCAATTGGTTAATGATAGTTATAAAACTATAGGTTGTGTAAAAAGTTTTATAAAGTCTAGGAAATCATAAATTATGGAGTCATTGTTTATTAGTTACATTATACCCAAACTTTAGTATGGAATAACAATATGGAAACCTTATAAGAAAACAAGCATTAGTAAACTGGAAAGAGTACAGCGGAAATATACCAAGGGCGTCCATGGATATGAAAATGTAAGTTATTATGAAAGACTAAAATATCTGAACTTGTATAGTGTCTCTTACAGCTATCTAAGAAGAGATCTTATTCAGGTAATTAGTGGATTTAGAGACAACTACCTCTGGGAATGTTTAGGGTTATCAAAAAGTAGTAGAGAATCATCAGACAACCTATGTAGAAGATTCTGCAGAATAAGAATTGTACTAATTGGTTCTGTGGGAGAGCAGCTGTAGTTTCAAACAGGCTACCAAATTGCATTAAAACAAGTACTAGTTTAGATATTGTTAAGAACAGCCTGGACACACACGGGGAACAAGTGGTTTTGGCAGGCTAGAAGGGCATTAATGCCCATACTTGAAATATTTGTATGTATGCATGTATGTTTAAAAGTTATACATATGTTGATGTTGTAGTATTTATGTTATGTGGGTAGTTGAAATTTTGCAGAATAACAGTGACCAATTTATTAAGGTTAGCTTGAACTTTGTTGTCCTAGTACTAATAAGTTTACATTTATGATACTAATACCTGCTTTTGAACAACTGCTGTGTTGGCCCCTGTCAGATCAGTGCTTGTCATAGGATTGTTTTCAAGATATTTATACAGAATTCATGAAATTGCAATATATTTCATTGATAAACTTTGTTAGATGAAACTGTGGTGTGTTGTTTGTCATGGCATGTTACTTAAAGTACTCTGCATTTACATTTTTGGTGGGCCATTTTTCCATTTTTTTGTTGTTGTTTGTTTAACGGTTTTATTGAATTTTCACTTAAGTCATAGGCAAACAAACATTTATATAAAAAAAAAGCAAACCGCATTGACATGTTCACAGTTACAAACATTATACATCACATTCATGCTTTTATACAATTATCAATCCAACATTACCTAAATTGATCAGTTCCTGCCTTCCCTTAAACCTCATTCCTCCAAAATATTATCCTGTTTGTATTGCTCCCACAGTTTCCATTTTTTCTCTGTAGCTTCAACCTATCCATTTCTAAAGATCCTGCTCCTAGTTATTTTATCTCTGTTACAATATTTAATACTTTAGGTATAGTTGGTTTAGACTTTGATTTCTATTTTCTAGTAATTGCTTTTTTGGCAGCCACCAGAATTAACATTAAGGCTTTATTGTGTCTTGGCAGGACAGTCTTTCTATTGAACTGAATATACTGTCCTCCATTCAACCCATTTGCAGCTCTTACTTTGCTTGGTTTGTGTTGTATACATGTATTCATACATGAGTAACATACCTCTCAACCTGAAAACATCAAAAATCTGGACAAAGGCCCATGAAAAATAGGTACAAATTGGTGTGCTGATTAACATAAAATTTGCATATGTAATTATGTAACCCCACCCACTCCAGTGGAATTGTGGGATGCCATCATTCAAACGCAAATTGAAGAACAAACAAAATATAAAACACAAAATATAACCAGAACAATAGTGTTTTATTTATATAAACATTTGAACATGTATCAAGCTTTGAACTGGTATAAAACTAAAATACAATTTTTTTTATAAAAATAAAATTAACTGCATTGAATCGAGAAAGATTTTGACAGCTGACAAGCAACAGCAGAACCCCTGCAGAAAATCAGAAAAAAAAGGGGGGTGATGATTTAATTCCAGTCAAGCTTGCATTGCAATGTTTAGCTAGATTATGAAAGTTCACTGGTTTTTACCTCCTCAGAAACAAAAATATTGTTTTGGTCTATGCTTTAGACAACTCCTCATGGAACTTTATATTCCACTGTTTCATCTACAAATAAAGTGCCTGTGGCTCATGAAGAATAAATTGCTTGTGTTACATTAAAAAAAAATGATAAGCTAGAAAGGCATGAAGAAAAATGAATGAAAGGAAGAATAAAGAGAGGGCAAGGAAGAGAGAAAGAGAGAAAGAAATAAAAAAACGTCTAGTAAAACATTTGCTTCATTCATCATTGTTCAGAAGAGCCTATAAATTATAAAGGGACACATGAATGGCATATAAATTGGAATCTAATATTAATGACAGTTATTGTGTATTTTGACAGCATATTTCTCTAAGATGTAAATTAGTTAATACGGTTTTCTTGATAAACATCTTTTTGGAAAAAAAAAGTAATTTCACTGTATCTGAACTATGATAATACTGCAGACTTTTGGCACATAGTAAACTTTTTTCTTTCGTTTTTAAACAGTGGCAAAGGTATGATGGTTAACCTAATAACATTTAATCTGGAACTGCTGAAGGTAAGCATTTCTTTGTATGCCAACTAGTAACCATGCAGTGTGCTATTCTTTATGATTTGGATCACATCTTATCCCTTATTAGCTAGCTATGTAACAACAAAAATAACAAAGCAAAAATGAATCAGAGCAGTGCAGGTATTAATAACAAGTCACAATGTAGACATGAAGACATTCCAAATGGTATTGAGCTGATGTATGTTAGAGTGCTTTTGATTATGCTGATAGAAGCTGTGATCTAGATGACAGATCTGGTGTATAGTCCAGTGTGTGCCAGTACTATATCTTAAGTTTAAGAGCACATTTTTAATATAATTATGTTCCTGTTACCCTTTCATCAGTCCTGGCTGAATTCCTAATGGCCATATTTTCTTGTGTAATTTCTTTCATGAGCTACTTTGCAGAATTATTTTGACAGTGTTTGTTTTGAAGTACATATATTAAACTTATGTTTGGCTTTACTTTTCAAAAAAGTTGTGTGTTCCTTTTTTGGGTCTCCTTGAGCAGCAAAGGGATTGGGAGGGTGGCCTAATGGTTAAGATGTTTGCCTTACAAACACAAGGTGCAGGGTTTGAGTCTCACAAGGAATGATTGACTAGGCTTAAAATGGCTCACAAGGACAGTAAGCTTAGTACTAATCTATGAACCTATGAACTTTGCTGGCGTCATCTTCCTAACATCTACTAAATATCAGAGTTTTCAAGGAAGATTCCTTCATTGAACAGTCTTGCTAAAAATCAGCAGTCGGGTAACAAATTCTATTATAACATTTTCCTAGTAGACTGTAGTTGGGACAACATATCATGGTAGTGCATGCTGCATTTCTCTATATTCATGTCTTTTGCTTTGCCTGCCAGCAGTGCACACTGACAGGATTCATGTAAATACTTGCAGTCAGCAACCACATACAATAGAACGTCATACCTTTTTATGTCTTCTGTACTTACAAAATAAAATATGTGGTAAAGCCATTTCTTGTAATATAAGGAGAAGTCTTCATTAAGAACCAGTTGGACCATGGTTCATTTAGCAGTTAGTGTAGTGAGTAGAAAGCCGCAGAGAAGCAGGAAATGAGAAGCTGAAGTTAGGTTGGTGAGAGTTACAATATAAATACCCAGCACATTACAATTCACAGCTACTTAAGGGTATCAACCTTGACAAAAATTTGCAAAATAAATCACCAACGAACAAGAACCAAAAGCTAAAAAAGAATAACCCATGAAGTATAAGCAAAAGTCTCTCTACCGAAAGCGCTTACTAATAAACGGCTATTTGGTTTGAATTTGTTCAGCCTTGACTTTTGCTTATACTTTGTGGGTTATTCTTTTTTAGCTTTTGGTTCTTGTTCGTTGGTGATTTATTTTGCAAGTTTGTGATGTCTGGAGCCAACAAAGTTCCTGAGCAAAGCAGTGGGCTGAACAGAAACGGTAGCCAGCCACTATTTTCTCAAAACAAAGATTTTCCATCTGCAATGAAAGGACAGCAGCAAGCAGGACCTTTTCCTTCCATGCTAAACACAACCTCCGTGTCCAATTCTACATCGTCAAATGACCTAACAATATTAATCAATCTCCTTATGGCCAAAGTGGACAACTTGTCCCAAAGGGTACAGAAGACAAGTGGCCGTAATGGCAGTCCACAAGCGCAAGCAATACCAGCGCTTAACATCTTACACACTGTTTCGCAAACAGGAAGAGGAAATACATCGCCGCCTGGGGCATCCAGAGAGAGGGCTGCAGACTCAAATCAACAACCCGGAGGCAGCCACAATGTGAATGTAGCTTTTGGGTCTGAGAACAACTCAACAAATGGAACTTTAAATGCATCTCCCATGCCATGTTTATCTTCGCTTTTTGCGAATAAGGACTTTTTTACATCAGGTCACAATGGCAGTCAACTTGCTCAGGAAGAAAGGGTGAGTTCATTTTCGGATAACTTAAATACTTTTGATCAGAAGCTTTTTCGCTGCAGGAAACTGCATCTTGAAACATCCTACCTTTGTGAATGTATAAACAAACACATTGTCCCAAAGGAGTTGCGCCAATGGCGTTTCCCAGCTGGGATTATAAGGAACTCTGAGTTTCACAGGGAGCTCCTTTGCTTGTTTGACAAGCAGGGGACAGAATTCATGGAATGCTTAATTAATTTTTATTCAATCGAAGTAGGTTCCCTGCAAGAAGAGTTGATTAAACTTGAGGCATTTTTACAACAACATGTGGATTTTCTCAGATACAGGTATGATTACCAGAGGGTTCTTTCTAGTATTGAAACCTCTATTAACAAAATGGTTAATAATAAAAAACGGAAGATAGACAGGGACATGACTGATTACCAAAATCATAGAGCTTACCCCCCCACCCCCATTGGGTCAAGTTGCTGTATGGAGACAAGAATCCACAGAAGAGGAAGTTAATGACAACTTTAATCACAATGCAAATACTAATGAGGTTGTGGGTGAAGGTGAACCACAACCAGTTCGCAGAAGTGAACGGTTAAGGAACAATGGGGCAAATAACAATCATAATGGGCCTAATGTCAACAACAATGCTCGGATTTTAGATGAGGGGGTGATTGAAGATGAGAGCAATCAGGGTTTTCACAGGGTCAACACTACAAGAAATGCAACATCGAACAACAACTATCGAGGACGCAATCAGAGGAAGAAGAGGGGCAACCAGCGGAGATGTTAATTGTTGATCAAATTGACTCCGCTGATGTGTTGACTTTGACACAGAGGCCCACAATACTGTATAATTCAAATGGAGACTTCAAAATCTATAATTATACGGTTTTAACAATTGAAGAAAGTATTGTTAATTTTTTTGCAAAAGGTTTGTCTTTCGTCCCTGATAAAAAATGTAACCTTGTGAATACTATTGTAGATTTAAAACTTTATGTTCGCAAGTTAAATCTCACATCTTTATTAGGTAACACTCCCTCTCTACTTAGTACTCATAGGGTTTCTAGCATTTTTAACCCGCCCCTTAATAACACACTTAGTGTTTTCGAAAAAATGTGTGAGTTAGATCTGAGGGCCATGGCCGACAATCAACATTTTCCACTTTGGGGAAAAAAGCGGACGAAATTGAATGTGAGTAACAACGAATTGGCATTCATTCAGTTACTTAATGAATGCCAAATTCGAGTCATGGCACCTGATAAGGGTGGGGGTTTGATTTTGATGGACAATTTTGAATATGAAAACAAGATGTTAGAATATCTAAACACAGGTCCCTATATTCTTTCAAGTATTAATGAGGTCAATATTGCTACCAAAAAAATCAGGGAACTGATGGACGAGTTATTCTTAGAAGAAACAATAGATTATGATATATTACAATATCTCATTATGCCAGCTCCTAGGATTCCAACCCTTTTTGGTACCCCGAAAATCCACAAAAACTTAGTGGACCCTCCCTTTAGACCAATAGTAGATGGGAGGGGGTCTGTCATGTATGCTTCTGCTAAATTAGTTGATAGCATTCTTAAGCCATTATTGAAAAAAGAAGTCCAAATTTGTAGGGATTCCTGGAGCTTTTTAGAAAATATCAGTAAAATCCCTTATGACCCCACTTTCATTTTTCTTGTAGTAGACATCAGAGACCTGTATACTGTCATTCCACATGAGTTAGGGATTCAGTGGACAGTGGATTTTATGCTCCGTAAAGGCGCATCTAAGGAAAACATGTATTTAGTGGAAATGTTGCTAGATATTATACTTAAAAACAACTTTCTAATTTTTAAGAATAATTATTATCTCCAAACCACTGGGATAGCTATGGGCTCACCGTGCGGATGCACTTTTGCCAATAGCGTTTTAGCAACTTGGGAACATCGATTCCTTTTTCAAAATGAACTATATCAATAAAATGTCACTTGGTACACAAGGTACCAAGATGACATGTTCTTCTTATGGAAAGGCCCTTCAGAATGTAATCCAGCCTTTATTGAGAGCCTATCCGGAATGACACATTTTTTGGAATTTACTCATTCTATTAGTTCAGATGAAATAACTTTCCTTGATGTCAAACTAAGTAAGGATTATGTTTTGGGGAAATTCAGGTCAACCATCTATAGAAAAACTAAATTTTCTAATACATATTTACATTTCACTAGCTCCCACCCCTTACATCAGAAAAAAAGTGTAGTCAAGGGACAATTTGTCTGGGCAGCCAGAATGGTGTCTGAATCAGCAGACTTTATGACTGAATGTGAGAACATTCAATCTATGTTTATAGCACGGGGATATCCTTCTTGCTTTGTGGACGAGATAAAGCAAGAAGTTTACACAAAAAGAAAGTCCGGACATTTTGAACCACTCCTTGGAGGAGGAAATATGGTTGGTAGGATTATAGAGGATAATAGAGTTCCTAATTTGTGTTTTCTTTTCACTTATTGTACTGATGCTCAAACCATATTTAACATTGTTCGTAAGAATTGGAAGATCATTTCAGATGACCAACACTTGGTCAACTTGGTAGGTGATAGGCCCATAGTTACTTACAGGCGGGGCCAAAATTTGAAACAACTTTTAGAGCGGAGAAAAATTAAATCCAATAATAAAAAATGCAGAACTTGTCAATATTGTAAACACATTCATGTTGGTAACAACATTGAATTGGCTGGGAGAGAATATTGTCTTAATGGATCATTTAATTGCAGTTCCAATAGAGTGGTCTATGCGGCATCATGTAAATAGTGTTCCGCTTTTTACATAGGTAAGACCGACAGACCACTCAAAAAAAGAATGTATGAACATCTTTATGCCATTGAGAAAAGAGATCTAAATAATGCACTGGCAAAACACATCTGCCAAAATGCAGATCATTCTTTTCTTTTCTCAGTGTTACATCAAGTACAACCTCAATTGAGGGGGGGTCCGTGGCAATTAAAATTGGAACAACAAGAAGCTTTTTGGCAGATTCGTACTGCCTCTTATATTGTTCCAGGTTTGAACGAGATATTGTCCATAAAATGTTTTTTGAAACTAATGGCTTTAGGTAGATAAATAAAAAGGGAGTGTTATATGTGTTTAATGTATATATATTTAGATAATTAAATATTTTATGGTATTTATATATATATATATATATATATATATTTTATGTTTTTATATTTTACACATACATGGTATTGTATATTGTGAAAAAACAGTTGACTGGAAGGTATTTATAGGGACCCAAGATACACATTCTTGTATGAAGTCTGGGTTTATATATTTGTTGCTTGCTTGCTGCTTATCCTTTTGGTTGCGATATATTTAATGTATCAAATGTATCAAATGTATTAATTATATATATTATATGCATCATATATTTTATCTATTTTAGGTTTTTATAAAAGAAATTTAGGCTAAAGGTAATTAATTGTTTAAATGCTTAATTGGTATGAAACATCTATGATGTCATAACCAATCTATAGTATTTAATGGTCTGAATGATTTTCAGGCTTGTAACATTTTTGTCTGAAGAAGGTGGGGAGAATCTCTCTACCGAAAGCGCTTACTAATAAACGGCTATTTGGTTTGAATTTGTTCAGCCTTGACTTTTGCTTATACTTCGTAGGTTATTCTTTTTTAACCTTGACAAAAATTGCATGCATTCCAGTCAGGTATCACAGGTGTATAGCAGCATATTCTTACAGCACTCCAACATAGCCAGGAGCTGCTGAGTGCCTGCTGGCCAACAGATGGAAGGGTTGTTAGAAACACAAAAAAAAATTATCACAGAATAATATATTTATATGCATACATATATATATATATATATATATATATATATATATATATATATATATATATATATATATATATATATATGTATATATATATATTTGTTTTTTTCCTACATTTTTAGATCATGTGGGGACAATAACTGATGGATATGCGAGGGGATGGGAGCCAAATTTATATCAATTATTAAAATCTGTGACCTGAACAATGCCAGATTTGGACTGGTTACCGCAAATCATAACCTGAAAGAAAGGGAAGGAGATTTGCCTTTAGAGAGATACTAGTTTGGCAATGATGCTTCCCATGCATTGGCCTCTAGGCAGGATTATACATATATCTTGCCCCAGAATGCCCTACCTTCTCCCTTGTATGTACATACACACACACACACACACACACACATATATATATATATATATATATATATATATATATATATATATGTGTGTGTGTGTGTGTGTGTGTGTGTGTGTGTATACACACATGCACATACTAATAAAGGAACAAAAGCTCTAAGTACTAGTTGGATTATGAGATGGTTTCTTTCTTAGTTTGAAGTATTTTTTATTTATATATATATATATATATATATATATATATATATATATATATATATATATGTGTGTAGTTCAGTGTGTTTCAAACTCTTTAATTACTCTTGTGATTTATAAATAGATAACATGCCTGATTCCAAAAGACTTGATCTCAGTGTAAGTGATGACTTACACTGAGAGCAGGTCTTTAATAATCTGGCCCTCGGTGAAAACTTGGTTATAGATCAGCCTCACACCAAAGTAAGTCACTTACTCTAAGAGCAACTTTTCTGGAATCAGATTAGACTTAAGCTAAGAGCAACTCATTTGGAATCTTGACCAAGGAATTAGTAAAGTCCTTCTCAGTGTTCTTAAATATACATCATGTAGTTGAGTATCCTGTTATGTTCTGTACAGTGTGAAAGTAAATGTTAGTGGTTCTGTCAATATGCATTCTGTATCTGCCTTATTATTTGGGCATCTAGATATATGAACTATTACACTGTGTCAGAACTAACTGCAGTTAAATCACTGTAGTTTTCGTTTGAGACATTGGACCACAAAATCCTTTCTCTCAGGTGTAATTTGGCAGAGAACTGGAAATTGTGGATCCAGATAATTGAGTTGATAAATCACATCTTCAGAATAAGAACTGGTCCACTGAAACTATAAATGAGGAGTACAACTCACCAACTGTACTACAAGCTGAATGCCTATAGTGAAGCTATGGGGAGGAAAGATAATCTGGAATTTAGGAAGTAAGACAAGTTCTGGAATAGCTGTATTCTGTAGAAATACAGTAAAGATATTAGATATAACTTTAGAAAAAAATGGAAAGTATAACCATTGTAGATTTACATGAAAAGAACAGGTATATAGAATTACAACATATGCTTATACTAATTGTAAAGAAATGAAAAGCTTATTTCATCAGATTTTAGACCATGTAGTAATAAATATGAATGTTATAATAACAGAAGACTTTAATTATGATTTAAGAGGCAAGCATAGAAAGAAAGGAAATGATATAAGAAGAATGTTATAAGTTATAAGTTAAAACTTTGGGAAAAAATCATGGATTTACAAAAGGAGTGTATATATAGAACTGAAATATCTTATTTTATATTATTAGAGGGTTTAGTTATAGGAGAAGGGAAGTTTTCTCCTGATCATCTTGCAATATGGCTAGAGATAATTGAAAACAAGGAATATATAAAAATAGACAAAGGGATAAAAAGGATTATTGAGAAAGCATGGAACAAACAAGGAAAGTGATTAGTAGTGCAGTTATGGAAACATATTAGTATGAGAACATTTTATAAAAACTTGTCTGAATAGTGGATGATATTAAGGAAAAATATAAGATAATCCCCAGGATTCACGAAGCCTCCGTGTAAGAGTTATAACTCTTACACGGAGGCTGCAGTTAAACGGAGTGAAGTCAGCATGCTCTGCATATTCATGAGAGCATGCTGAATCACACCTAAGTCTAACACGGTCCGTGTAAAACAGTAGGGGGCATGTCCGTAGGCAGAAACCTGCAAGCGGACACGCCCCCAGAAGTGTAAAAGTGCCCAAAGTAAACACCCACAACAGAGTCCACGGAAATGTGAATAAACACAACACAACACACGCCCCCACAGACTATGAACATAAAATATATATAAATGAACATGTTATATATTTTTTTAAAAGTGTAAAGATGTTTAACCATGAGTGCGTTCGTTTGCGCGGGCGTGCCCATAGCGCAGCTACAGTTAGCAGTCAGTGGGAAAGCATATAAGAACTAAATATGCAAACTAAGCCAGAAAGCAATAGCGTAGTGGTAAAGATGTTGGCTGAAGAGCAGGTATTCATGGTTCAATCCCCCACAACACCAATTTTGTTTTTGTCAAAATAAGCAGGAAAAAAAGTCCCTGACAAATATGTACACATAAAACCCCAATATATGTAAAATGTAATGAAATAGCCCATTTATATTGAAGACATGTGAGGTAACAAAAGAATAAAAAATGCCAGATGTGCCCATAGCTGAGCTACAGTTTAACAGGGTGAGTGCATGTGCCCGTAGATGAGCAGTGGTTTACCTGGTGCAAAATGAGTGCCCGTAGCTGAGCAGTGGTTTAACACGGTAAATCTATGTGCCCCTAACTGAGCTGACCTTAATATGTGTGCCGATAGCCAAATGAGGCTTAAAGCAGCGTACCCCATTTGCGCGGAGCTGCGCACCGCGCAAACAAGCTAACCGACGGGCAACGTTGAGCAAGCCGTATCAAAACTGCCTTTACACAGACACACCCCTCAGCATGTCTAGACAGTCATGAAAAATAAAAAGCAGTGGCCAGGTTCGAACCCAGGATACTATACACCATAGTCAAGGTACAGAACCACTAAGCCATGACAGCAGTACCTGTAAATGCAATAATAGCTAATATATAGGAATGAATACAAACTAGAGCATGACAATGCAGGTTTACTGAAGTTGATACAATTCCAAAATGGCCAATCACAGATATGTGGGAAAACGGACTATATAAGCCCCATAGGTGGGAATACACAGCATAAACGATTGTAGAGCTGACCTGCAGGCAGAATGACAGGAGTAGGAGAGGGTAGTCGCTTTCGAGCACAGAGGTGGGGTGTTGAGGAGTCCAGGTACATGGTCTGGCTCCTAGTCCATCATCATGAGGCCCAACTCATGCAGGGCCAGGTCCTCTGGGGAGCATACAGGGCTGAGGCGTGGGACCGGTTGGCTCATGATCTCACCAGTGCCACAGGGATTCCAAGGACTGGTGAACAGGTCCGTCACCACCATGCGGACCTGAAGAGACGCAAGCAGGGCCAACTGAACCTTTGGATCCAGGAGGCCCGGCAAACACCCAACGCCCCACTACTGAGTAAGTAACATTTAATTATGTATGTAAGAAATTAAACTAGCTGATATTATGGAGATGTGTATTCCAATATTACTTCATTTATATTACAGCTGCAGGTGTCCGTTCTGCGAACCGCAGAGCCTATGGCGATAGGCTGGTGTGGTTGTGCCACCAGACAGGTCAGTAATCCACTACCAGTAACTGTAAAGAAATATAAATGTATGACAGTTAGCAAAAGAGTGCAGTGTAGTCAGTAAGGAATAGAATCTGCAAGTAACGGTGTGAAAGTGTATGCAAGTATTGCTCGATTACAAAAGTGTGTTTCAGCCTGTAAGTTTAACCTAAACATGAAACTGTCCAACATATATTCTGAAATAAAAATGCCCTGCCTGTAATAAAATAGTACACAACCTGCAGCAGGCTGAAAAGTATAGCTGCAGAAGATGATGAAATCACATGTGTGAAATATATCCCTGTGGAAATACTGAAACATGACAGAAGTGAGACTGCTGGAAAGGATTGTAATAACTACTGGTAAAACATGTCAATAAAGCCTAGAAGTACCATCCTGAATAGTAAAATGAAAGCAAGTGAGAGAGTGTGAGAAAGTGTCATGAATCCAGCAATACAGTAGTAATAACCCCTGAATAAAGTATACTGCAGTAAAGACAGAATGAAATGCATGTGAGATTCAAAACCAAACAGCAAAGTCTGTTCAAAGTGTTGCTGCATCTGGAATGTGTATCTCAAACTCTGGATATGTTGCTCTGAGTCTGCAATATGCAGATTGGATGATTGTCTGATATACCAAACATCCACACTTGTCTACAGCTATATAAAGCAAATGTAGCAGGATGATGTAGCTGAACAAAGCTAGATATGAATGTGTATGAAGAACCATAAAATGTATATTGATGTTGCAGTAACAGTCCTATCACCAAGTTGAAATAGTTATCATATAGGAAACTGTAGTGAGAACAGTAGTGTGTATATAACTGTAGCTATTAGAAATGTACAGCATATGTATTGTTATTCGAAGGTGTTAATATTACTTTCTTCACCCCACCCTATAACCACATATAACCCATTCCACGTGAAAATGGTATGTGCAATCACAATTAACACCCCTGGACGTTTGTCCTGTTGGGTCATATATATTTGCATGCCTGTTGATGCATCTGCCCTGTTCATACAGCCACACCTGATGGCCTGTTGCCATCAATTAACCCTGCATGTTGTTGGACTGTGTATTTCTGTTCAAATTATGCATGTGTTATGCACGCTGTTCGATGGTGTGAATATCTGGGTGTTTGGTTAATGGGAATACTAATGCATGCTGTTACAACTAATTGTGAATGGTATTATATGTCACTAACCCAAACTGTCATGACATAATGCAAAACATAGTACGACAGGGAAGGCGGGTTCCAGCGGACCCACCTCTCCCACCTCAGCTGGCGAGTGTACCTGGCACTAGTGCCGAGTCCAGACCCTCCTCCGGTGGCCCTGCGCCACCTGCAGGTGGAAGCGCTGCAGGGGATGGGGCTCGCACCCCCTCTGCAAGTGTGGCCGGAGGAGTACCACCACTCACCCTCCGTAGCGTCCGGACTGTGGTGCGTAAGGAGATTTGGGACTCTGTTCTCGAGCCCCTACGCCAGCTTGAGGCACGGGTGGCGCAACTAACGGGCATGCCTGTTGCCCCGCCTACACAGCCCCCAGCACAGCCCCATCCTGGGCAGTGAAGGAACAGTGGCAACTGCCTATGGGTGGGGATATCAGTTCCACTGTTGCCATCTGTGGGCTCATGG
The DNA here is from genome assembly GCF_019279795.1 of Protopterus annectens. Taxonomy (NCBI): domain Eukaryota; kingdom Metazoa; phylum Chordata; order Ceratodontiformes; family Protopteridae; genus Protopterus; species Protopterus annectens. Next base: position 454,582,552 of record NC_056735.1, read on the forward strand.
GCTCTGGATATCCAAACCTCCGTCCCCGTCAATTGTGTAACCCCCCCACACGTGTCATACACCGCCCCTGTATGCGTCTTGTTTGTCTTGTCTGTTTACCTACCCAACCTATCTCCCCAGCTGTACCGACTTCCTTCACCTGACATACAACTCTCAACTGAAAAAAAAAAAAAGGGCACTCTGTACCCACAAAAAAATTACGCCCCATACATAGCTGCCCATTCCACACATGTCTACTGGACATGGAACCTATCAATTACAATTGGCTGTACAACAGGTATTATTGTTGTCCTGACACCTCTCTCAGGGGTGGAAGGTTTCAAATGTCACACCAAATTACATACATATGCACAGCTGTTGCTGATGAAGAACTGGGCAGCTATGGGCCTTACCTACATCCCTCCTGCACATCCCAAGCTTGTTTCCCTACTGTCTTACCCTCTTTGTGACCCCTTTTTCACCACTTTCCTGTCTCCCCATTTTCTTTTCTTTCAAAGAAAATAGTGCAGGTGTGCGCAAGAGTAAGCACGTTTAAGCGGTTGTAAGCGGGTGTGCGCGGAGCTAACCGCCAGTGCGCATGCGTGAGCTCCACGCAAACCAGCGCTAACCCGGTTACAACTGCTTAAAAGTGCCTTAGTCACTTTGATTGACATGTCCTGTGCTCAGTTCAAAAGCAAAATAAAATCCCACTGTGAGTCCCGAACCCAGGACCTTGGAAACAGTAGTCTGCATGACTTACCACTAAGCCATAACTCTTATACAAGAACATTGTGCTAAAATAAATATATAATGTAATAGTAGGAATGAATGTAAAGGGAATATAGATGTGTAGTACACAAAGCATGCCATTTAGAATTACTATCAAAACTAGTGGATTTCCATAATAGTAGTGTGTGAACAGAAACAGCCATGCTAGTTGGAAGCTAGTAGGTAATAATGTCACTATAGCACCTTGCAAGCCACACACATACTCACAGCAGGATAAGCACTGCCCATACCCCACAACCTCTTACAGGAACACATCTGGACCAAGTAATAAAATATTTGGAGCAAAGGCCCAAAACCAAGGACACATTACAAATAATGTTACAACAAACGCAGACAGTTCAGAGAGTAACAGGGTCTGCACTTTGTGGGATGTTTGGAAGGGTATGCAGTCTGAAACTTGAATGTTTGTCACCATATTCTGACTTGAGCCCAGAGTGACTTGCCAGAAAAAGCTGTGCATGAGATATTGACCAAAATATGAGGCAGAAATGTGGACAACCTGCAAATATCTGTACACATGACGGGTCTGACACCACCATATTTGAATAGTAAAGAGCCTAACATAGCAACAGTGAATGACTTACAGGGATGCCCCACAGACCCCATGTGAAATGTACAAACAGTAGGCAGAAAGGTGTAACACATGCAATGGTAACTATGGAGTCCTGAAAGTATTCATCATTTGCATGGCAGAAAAAGTGTAGTAATACATATGCTCATGCTAACCCACAGTCACAACTGCAGCATACCAGGCATTTTAATGGGTGTACCCCACTGATATGTATCATTCCATGATGCACATAACAGATGAACCTGAAAGTCTCTGGGGCCTGCTCAGCAGCATACTCAAATACCCTAATAGATGTCAAGGCCCACACCATGGCCAGACCACACTGCATGCTGTAACACCCTAGCAGATATAGCAAGCATTCCAAGGTGTGAATGTACATAGAAAATAGGAAAGCTACAGCAGCACACTACAGTCAAGACACCTAGCAGGCATACAAGTAGTGACTGTAAAGGGCAACTATTGAAGCCTTAGCAACAAAGTGCAAGCAAAAGTGAAAGGAAAGCACACAACACACATTAACAGTAGTAGTAGTTGTAGGTGTCAGTGTACATACACAGTTAGTACAGGAAACTGGAGAAATGAATGGAGGAATGTTAATCTACAACACACCTGGAAATATGAGAGAGATACCAACCTTTACACTCACAGAACATCGTCCACAGCATAACAGCATGGTCCCTGCCCTTAAAATCTGAAAGGGCTACGCCTATCTCACATACCTTTTTATAGCACTGTTTTGAAATCACAGTGAGGACTGCAATCAGTACACAACTGGCTGCATGCAATTAGCAAATGCTGGCTTACAATTGGTGCAGAGGCCATCACATGGGCATATGCAGATACCTACAAAAGTATGCTGTACTCCCAGTCCACACATGCAATACTTTCATTGCACCCTGAGAAGGACGTGAGAGACAGACAGAGAGAGAGAGAGAGAGAGACAGAGACAGAGAAAACTGCAATTAAGCAGACACAAACAAATTGTTCAGCAACAGCTACCTGAAAGCTGACAACTGGGAAGTGGAGCAGCAGGACAGAGAACTAGACAGCAACACAAGCAGCTGTGACAAACACAGGTAATGTAAAGTAATACTATAAAGGTCTACATACTGTGAACCCTCCATATGTGTCATTGGTCTGTACCATATGTATATGAAGATGTGTAAAGGGCAGGGGACATACAGCAACTATCAGTGAAGGCTGTAAATACATTTGTATGTGAAAGCATCTATGTGCACATATCAATGTTGGTTGATTGTAGGTTGTAGTGCCATGTACAAAGTAGGTTTCACAGTTATGTATGTTTAGCAGTATGTTAGTGTGTGCATACAGTATGGTAGACAAATATGTTGATATACCTCTCTAACATATGGATATGTATGTATGTCAACATATGTATGTGTATATATATTTATATATATATATATATATATATATATGATATGCATATATGTATACATACATAGAGAGAGAGATGTAGGAATACATAGACAGATGTAGATAGAATATTGTACAAACATATCTATGTAATGCACACATACAGATATAGATATATGTAGATACATATACATAGACAGACTGATCTGACTATCTACAGGTATGACTGTATATGATGACCTGCAACACAGCCTGTCCCACCCCCTCTGTCACTCACACCCCCTCTGTGTCCCCCCCTCCACATCTATAGCAATATATGTACATCAATATATATATATATATATATATATGTGTGTATATGTATACGGACATATATATATATATATATATATATATATATATATATATATATATATATATATATATATACATATAGATATATCTATATACACACACATATATATATATATATATATATATATATATATATATATATATATATATATATATATATACAGAGAGAGAGAGAAAGAGAAAGATGTATATAAATTCTGAGTGAGGCACATGTGTACAGATGTATTGCAACAGGTGCCTGGTGACAAAGGCATGGAGTGAACACCAGTGTCAAAACCGGAGTACCATACCACATTCCAGATCACCTACACCAGTAACCACCAGATATGTGATTGGCTGCCCACCACTGCATGTGTCAGGGGTGAACAGGGTCATAAATGTGTACAATAGTGGCCCCAATGATATTCACAGTGGCACACTATCCCTGAAATACCTGCACATGGTATGTGTCAGCGGACATGATGTGTCAGCTATGGACATGTAGGTCGGTGTACCCTCCACACCACATAATGGATGCCATGGTATGGACCTCACATGACAGCTACAGATATGGAGAAGGACACAGTGACATGTACAACACTGTCACAATGCACTCAAACACATTACCAATGCACAGTGACTGACAACACCACAGAGTACACATATGCTACCCACATAGAGGTTACCACTCCCGGATTTACATATGTAAGTCACACCCATAACAGATGTCCAACAACCATAGTAACACCTCACACCATCCACAACCTACATGTTTGCTGTGTGTCGTCTGTGCCACTGCAATAGAGTGCACATGTGGAGGTAAGAGTTCCTACCCGCAGATAAGACATACCCTGCAATAAACCACACAGTGTTAAGAAGCAAGACTCCCCATGGGTACATGTCACACATACCCCTGCTGAATGTTAGTCAGATAGGTAATATGCCATATGAGTCACCCTGTGTAACTGTGTGACAGCAGCAGGTACCATCACACCACATGTGTCACAATGGTCAGGGTAGCAGAACAGTACGCTGCTGCAGTCCCAGGGGCAATAGCATATTGTATAGTATTGTATTGTAATGTAATGTATTGTGTTGTATTGGTATGTTGAGGTGCCTCCTTCATGGAGTGGAACCACTGCTGCTGTGCGCCAGTGTACAGGTACATATCCTGTAGTCAGGCTAGTGTTACATAGCACTTCTATATGTGTGTTTAGCTCCTGTCAGAGTTTATGTAGCATGCAACTGGGGATACCATCAGGTCCCATTCATGTTGTGTATTCTGCTGTCCTGAGGGCGGCTCTCACCTGGACATCTGTGATGACAGGGAGGTTACAGTCAGCTGGGATAACTATGTCTTATTTTGGGGGAGAGGGCGGGGTGACACCTGCACTGAACCTGTCTGCCACAATGTTGTCGATATCTGTGGTGTCAGTGAAATATTTGTTGTTGTGTACTAACTATGGGCATAGAGGATGGATCCTGACCAGGTTGCTAACATAACTGAAGAAGGCCTTCTGGTTATCTGTAGTGTCCCTCTTGATTTCCCTCTCAAAGTTGCCCATGGATTTTGTATGATGGAAAATAGATCCTTACTAGTGCTGCTCAGACATGCCCTCCCTTTATGGAATTATGCTCTGTCTTGCAGTAGCTTCCATCTTCTGTAATACAATCTGTCTATGGCTGGGGTCCACCAGACAGGATGCTGTCCCTTTGTGGAGAGTGTCTTGGTCATATATGGGATTGCATGATCCATGCATTCTCGGAGATGTCTGTAGAAAGCAATTGTGTAGGGGTCAGCATTGTGGGTTGTATCTGCCACTGGCCCAGTGGGCTGAAAGGATACCATGTCACTGTTACAAAGTGTAAAGTTTGTATCTTTAATGTTATGCACTATAGTCGTTTGTGCTGGTGGTGGAGGTGGGATATGTATATCCAGGGCAATCAGTGTGTGGTCAGCTCACAGTAGTTGATGATGTAAGCCATACAGTACCTAGATACAAACCCCCAGAGTGAGGAGGTGCTCTTGACCTGAATCAGTGTTCTGACTGCTGGGGTTTGGTAGTATGTCGTATGGAGTGTGCCAGGTACTGTTGCACAGTTGCTGGCTGAGCACTGATACCTGGCCATCTACATGTGTATCCACCAATAGACAGACAGATGCTACATATGTGAGATATGTTGTATCATAACAGTTGAGTAGCATGTGTAGTATGTGTGCCAAATTCTGCTGACATATATTGTTGATACCAATTTATTTTCTTTCTCAGGTACATGGCCCACCCGCGGAATCCAACCTACTCCACAGCTGAGGATGAGGAGATACACCAGAGCCTGGTGGGGGATTATGCAATACTCTTTTCCCACACCAGCCAGAATCAGCAGGAAAGCGCTGCACTGTGACAAGACCTTGTCCGTCGGGTAAATGACATAGGCAGGCATAATAGGACATATGAGCAGGTACGACATCACTGCAGTGATTTAATCAGACATGTCCGTCAGCGTGCGTCGGATATCCACAGGCAACAGGTCACCACAGGTGGTGGGGTGGCTACACATCCCCCACTCACCAGACTGGAGGGACTACTCATGAGTGTAGTGGCTCCAGTCCGCTAGCAACAACAACAGCAGCAGACATGCATTATGATGGAGGCTGGAGCCACGCAGCAGCAAGACAGTGAACGTGCAGGTAATATGCCATATGTATAGTTGACTGTTGTGTACACTGGTAGTTAATGCATGTGTGAGGTGTGTCCTTGGTTTGTAGCTGTCTTCATAGTATTTAATGTGCAAGTGTGATATCCTCAATATTAGCAGCTGACCTGTGAAATGCGACTGTTGTACTACTGACCTGTATCATACTCAGTGTCAATGGCACAGTTGTGCCCACTGACATTAGTTTCTTCACATCTGCAGGACCCTCTGGTATAACAGCAATGCAGCCTATCCATGCTGGTGAGTGTGTATTAACAATTCCTGTAATAGTGTTGAGAGTAATCGTACTATTTGGCTCACTTAGTAGTGCTCTTTGTATGCATGTAGGTGTGTCTGTGTCTGTGTGTTGATATCACACATACTGAGTACTGTACAATTGTGTGAAACTGTGTGCATGTGTGCATGTGTGCACCTGTGCATGTGTGCATGTGTGCACCTGTGCATGTGTGCATGTGTGCATGTGTGCACCTGTGCATGTGTGCATGTGTGCATGTGTGCACCTGTGCATGTGTGCATGTGTGCATGTGTGCACCTCTGCATGTGTGCACCTGTGCATGTGAGCATGTGTGCACCTATGCATGTGTGCATGTGTGCACCTGTGCATGTGTGCATGTGTGCATGTGCGCATGTGTGCATGTGTGCGTCACTGGTAATGTGTAGACATTGTAAACTGTGTTTCCTGTTTCCCTCCCACAGGTTCTGTTGCTGCTCTGGTGTCATGTAGCAGGGAACCTGAATCAGGTGCCGTGGGTACTGATAATGATGACATCTGTGTAATGGCACAGGAAAGTATGCCAGGGTCCGCCATTGGTCAGCCGATTGACAGTACACAGCTGTCGACCCCATCAATGCGCACAGTTATCCTGTCAATACACCCTTTGTCACCAATGTCCCTAGGTGATGGACAGCATACAGTGGGCATTGACCAGGGTCATGTGGTATCTGTGGCACATGCCTCCCCACACAGCAGCCATGGGCATGGCCCAGAGATGGTACCACACAGACAGATGTCCAGGGGTTCTCGTGGGAGCATCCGTGGGCGTACTGCCCCTGTCAGACGTGCCCACAGAGGTCTTACAACCTCAGCTATGTTTCAGGCTGTCATGCAGGCACAGTCACGTATGGAACAGTACACCAGACAGGGTCTGAGGGAGCTGACAGCATGTTGCACAGCCATGACTGACAGTATGCGTGACATTGCGGCTGCCATCCGTGATTTCACCGATGTCATAGACAGACGTTGTGGGGACATATTAGACCGGTTCCACAACTACATGTCCATGAACCAGGGCGATGGTGGGCAGTTGAGGCGTCGACGTGGCCGTATGCCAGCAACAGCAGCAGCTGGCAGTCGTCGTGGACGACAGCAGGGCCGCAGCTGCCCCCGTAGTGCCAGCAGCAGCCCCAGCAATGCTGGGTCTGTGCTGTCATCAGACTGCCCCAGGAGACCACGTGCACATGGCTCTGGTCAGGCCTGACAGGGATCTGTGTCCAGTCAATGAACACCTGCTTCTGATGACAGTACCCAGTCTGGGTTGGTACCGGATACGGTCCGTAGCACCCCTGTAAGGCACAGGTACCGTGTCCGTGGCCAGAGACACTGATCTGTATGACCTGGCAGGTACAGTCTGTGGCTGTCCACAAACACCAGTATATGGCAGCCATGAGGTGGAACTGTGTGCATCCATATACACATGCAAATTGACAACACCTAGGCCTACCGCATACATGCACACACTGCATCAACATTGCCCCACCTTCTACTGCTGTCCCTCACCAACACACATACACATACATGTCAATTGGTGGTATCGGTGACTGACTCAGGCATACCAAGTTCACACCCTGTGCATATGATGAAACTGTGCCACCTCCTGCAATCTGTAACAACTGTGCAGGTGCAGGTTAACATGTTGCTGATGCACAGGGTGACCACATAGATGTGTAGTAATAGTATCATGTTGTTAACAGTACTGTGTGCTGAATTAATTGTGGGTATATCACAGCATGCCTGATGCAGTAAGTGTGTGATTGTCATGTCCTGTTGTCTACACCCATGGTAAGTACCATATTGTATCATCTGCATGTTGGCATACTGGTGGTAATGATGTCAACAGAAGGCTACATATATAGGTAGTACAGGGGATAAGGTAATGAATGTAGTAATACACAATGATGGACATGTAAATTGCAAGTGGCATGTTGCCCACACTGGACTCTGCAATGCAGATGTTTGAGGATGTTGATATGTGTGCAGTACTACACGACTGGTACAGGACACACAGGAGCACCCTAGCACTGCATGCTCACATCTCATACCACGCTAGACAGCCCCAACACACATAACTGTCATAGGAGGGAGAGTCCCCATATATGTCAGGGATACTGTGGTGGCAGGCCAGGTAGCATACATCCTACTAAGTATGGAACCACTGAGTGAAGGCTCAGTGTCTGTTATTTGACATGTGTATTACTGCAGGTATGAGCACATGGGTTTCCATCCAGTTATTGTACATCCTGACAGTACATGGTCTGTACACTTGTGTGCACTGAGACTGGACCCTAGCCATCTGACCCATGTATGTTCATGTACATGTGCATAGTGCCTGCATATTTGCAGTGTTACCTACTGGAACTGGTACAGCTTGTTTGTTGTACAATGGACTACATGCAGCCCTGTTTACTGTAGCTTTGTTTGCATGCATGTTTGCTTGCAATTACCCTGGAATACTGATCACACCTGCAATGCATAGTTATAGAGCTTCTGTGGACTCCTAGTGCCATCTGCATAGCTTACTATATGTATGTCCATGTCCCACTTGACAGGATGTCACTGTTTGTCCTGTTCACATGTACATTGCCTGTGACACAGTGCATATGACTTACCTGGCATGTGTCCACGTGAGCAGTCATATATGCTACTGCTAACTAATCACAGGCACTACACCTTCACATATTCATCTTCTGTTGAACTACCTGCTTCGCTAGGGACAGCCTGCACCTGTCACCCCTGGGCTTTCAGATATTGGCAAAGGCTCTTGCTACCCCCATAGTGCCTATGTTAGGCAAGGCTCAAATGACAAACCCACCTTCATAGGTATCACAAGGGATAAGAAACTAAGAGTAATGCTACCCAACGCCAGAAGTCTAAACCTCCAGATGCATACACCCAAAACACTCCTTGGCATGGAGAACATCGATATCTCTGCAGTAACAGATGCCTGGTTCAGGGCTACTGAGAGCACACCAGCACTACCAGGTTTAACCTGGTTGATTTCTTTGAAACACTCACCAAGGCCATTGAAGAGGTGAAGGTGGTTCACACAGCTTACCTGGACCTTGCAAAAGCCTTCACAACAATACTCCACTTGGGCATTCTAGAGAAGCTCACCAGCTTAAATATAAGCCCCTATGTCACTAGATGGATTGCACAGTGGCTCAAGGACAGAACCCACATGGTTAGAATTGCTGGAGCCATGCCAGACTCCAAACCAGTTACGAGTTGTGTCCCACAAGGCTCAGTCCTGGGACCTCTCTTGTTTGGTATATATTTATTGGAGGTACAGGCCAACACGGACGGACTGTGGCTGACCAAATATGCAGATGACTGCGAACTGGCCACCATAATCGACTCTCCAGCCGACACAAGCATCTTCCAAAGGGGCATCATAGAAACAGACTTGTGCCAGAGCCATGGCCTTCAGCTGAACTGTGTTTAGAAAGGGGAATGTGCATCCTGTAGTCTGTTTACCTAGTTGCCAAAAGGGACATTGTCCTCACACACACTAATCCCCCTCAGCCAAAAACACACACTTGCCATTTGCAGGATTCAAACCCCTATCTGACTAAGTTATGACACTTGAAACAGACACATTAGCAGAGTGTGCTATTCACATTACTGGGAGGTTTTGCTTCTCTTGCTATACTTACAGGGTGCTGACATCATCAGTGTTTAGAAAGGGAAATGTGCATCCTGTAGTCTGTTCTCCTAGTTGCCAAAAGGGACATTTCCCTCACACACACCCCTCTCAGGCAAACACACACACTGAGTATTTGTAGGATTCAAACTCCTACCTAACTATGCTATGACACTTGAGATGGATGCATTAGCAGAGCGTGCTATTTGCATTACTGGGAGGTTTCTTTTCTCCTGCTGTACTTATAGAGTGCTGACATCATCGGTGTTTAGAAAGGGGAATGTGCATCCTGTAGTGTGTTTTCCCAGTTGCCAAAAGGGACATTTTTTTCCCAGAGGCTTACACACACAACAACCCCACTCACACACGGCATTCGCAGAATTCAAACCCCTACCTAACTATGTTATGACAGTTGAGATGGACGCATTAGCAGAGCGCGCTATTTGCATTACTGGGAGGTTTTTCTTCTCCTGCTGTACTTATAGAGTGCTGACATCATCGGTGTTTAGAAAGGGGAATGTGCATCCTGTAGTGTGTTTTCCCAGTTGCCAAAAGGGACATTTCTTTCCCACAGGCTTACACACACACCAACCCCACTCACTCACACTGAGCATTTGCAGGATTCAAACTCCTACCTAATTATGTTATGACCGATGCATTAACAAAGCGCGCTATTCGTACTACTGGGAAGTTTCTTTTCTCCTGCTGTACTTATAGGGTGCTGACATCATCGGTGTTTAGAAAGGGGAATGTGCATCCTGTGGGGAGGCAGACACCAAGCACACTCTGGCTTAGCTGTCATTCCCTAGGGCAAACAGCCTAGTGTTGACCTCTACACCCATATGTTTAATTGTCAAATGCACATTATTTGTTGCTGGTAGACTGTTTGCACATCTTTATTGCCATAGCATTCCCTGTTTGTATGAACAACTTGTGCATCTGTGGAAGATGTTTGCATATGGGAGGGATCCACTATATCACGTATGTCTCTGTAGTCATTTAACTGTGTGCACTGGTCAGACTGCTGTAATGTGGTTGGTTCCTGGAATAACACATAAAAATACCAGATATGTGTGTCCAACTGCTAAACTGAGATTTGGCCTAAGTGTGTGAGCATGCCCAGTTCAGCCTTCCCATGGCATGTTGTCTGACATATGTCTCATTTATCAAAGTGTGTGAGCATGCCCAGTGTGAGCATTCCATATGTTGGACTCTGCAGCCCACCACAATTGTGGATGAGTGTGAACTTCAACAAATATCACCCGTTTATGGTTGTGTGTTGTGTGTCATGTTCTGTAGTTACTGTACAACTGCTTTGCGTGTGAACACAACAGGATTATACTGTGCCTGCAGTGTTTGCATGGGATATTTTGCATACAGTTGTCAACATCCTTTCACACTGACCTAACACTGTAGTACTGTATAGTGTACTGGTAGTACTTTGATTGTGGTGGACAGTATCCTGGGCTTTAGTGCTATCACTGCTTTACACTTCGATAGTGAGCACAACAGCCTGGTTAGGGGCCAGTTGTGTACATCTGACCATGTTGCATTCTGTTAAGATATGAACTACTTAAACCAGGCTTGTCCAACATTGGTAGTGTATTCCACAACATAGGTGTACATTTACAAACACTAGCGATGTGCCCTAGTCCATGTCTAATGCTAGTTGGAGAGTGTGTTTGTCCTTCAACACACATTGTAAGTGGAGTTTGCCATGACATATGTCATGGTTAGTATACTGTGCCTCTGTCTACCTGTGACATGACAGTGATACCCAGGATAAAGCTACCATCTCCCATCCACTCATCAAGATTCCTATTGATTGATAAGTGACTCTATGGGTAGCCTGTACTGGGGGTTCACTGATGGGTGGGGGTGGCTTCTGTGTTATGGATCATGCAGTACAGCTTGTCCTATGTAAGTCAGTGCTGGGGTTCAGGTCTCTCATGTGCATAGCTCACTGCCATTCAGATTGTACAAGGTGCAGCATGTTTATTGATACCAGCAACACAGGCAACACATGGCATCTGTGCAAGCTCTTTGATACTCCTGGTGAGGTACTGCTGTGGACTTTACGGTTGATGGAGATGTCTGCTGAGGTACATCCCACAGGGGCTATTGTAGTCAATTGTACCGCTGATGAAGGATGACTGCAGAGCCACAATGACCTCCCCTTATCTAGATCTGACAACCTTCATGATTAGGTGGGTATATGGTATGTTTCTGTAAACACTACAGCACATGTTTGTCCACTGCAGGATATCTATCACCTTGTGTCCCCAGGTCTCTCATTACATGTTAACTACATAATGGGTTAACACCTATGTGGTAATTGGTGGGCACTTACTGTATATCCACGGGGGTTGACTATACACATTTCTGCAATTAGCTTGCTGACATGGCTATGGCACCAGTTGTCTGTTTCTATGTGGCCCTTTGTGGGATGCTTGTGTCAGCTGGTGGATCATATGTGGTGAGCAGTTTGTAGTCCTCTGCAAACATGTTCGGACACAGTCCTTCCATGTTTGCCTGTACCTATGGGACATATATACCAGACGAGGGAGATCCCAGGACCAAGCCTTGTGGGATGCCAGTTATATCTGGTTTGTAGTCTGACATGGCTGCAGCATGTCTGACCATGTCTGTTCTGTCCTTGGTCTGGTTTGCAACCCCTCTACTGACATAGGGGTTTATATTTAAGCTGGTGAGGTTATCTATAATGAACATGTAGGGTATTGTATAGAAGCCTTTGCAAGGTCCAGCTACGCTGTGTGGACCACATTGCCCTCATCAATGACCTTAATGACTGTTTCAATTGAGTCAAACATGTTTAGGGGCAGGATCTGCACTAAAGAAAGCCACACTGGGTAGGGTCCGGTGTCAGTAGGTCCCCAATATCTTTATGTCTGTAGTACATGCTGATCCTTTCCATAGCTGTGCAGACCGAGCATCTCAGGATTCTGGGGTAGTAGTTTTCAGTATCCATTCAGGCAACACCTTTGTTGAGAAGGACCACTATTGTTGTACACTGCTCTTTGGGTACATATTCTGTGGTAAGGCTGACATTGAGCAGTAGTGTGGTTTGGCATTCCATTCATCTTGGAGTCCATGTTGCACTAAGCCCAGGACACCATCTCATACCATTGCTGCTGTATGTTTTGCTTTGTAGATGTTGGCTGTTACCTCAGCATCTGCAATGTCAGGGGGCCAGCAGTCTGCTGAGATAGATATTCTGCATTCGGGGGGGGGGGGGTTGCACTGTACCTGTCAGGATGTATGTTGGCAATATGTGTGTGTGTTTGTGATATTTGTGTGATTCAGAGCATATCTGTGAATTCCCAACCATCAGTTGTGAAAGCCTTGGGATTATCCTTAGTGTCCTGTACAATTTGTTACTTCATAGGTTCATAGGTTCATACTAGGCTATCCACCCTAGGGCATTTGTTAGCCTAGCCAGAGTGTGTGTGGCTTTTGCCACCCCTTGCTATGTAAATATTATGGCCATTTATGATTTGCTTTGCTGTGCCTCTGTCTGGACATGACACAGTGAAGACCCCCAGTGTAACTCTACAATCATCCATCCACTTGGCAAGATTCCTGTTGAAGAGTGTCAGTGAGGGGCTCTGCCTAACATGGAGTGGGATTCTGGTCCAGGGTGTGGGGATCCTCTGGATTATGTATCTGTCCCACCAGCACATCCTATTTCATTATTTGTTGAGGTTGACATCTCTCACTCTCACAGCTCCGATGGATTTGAGTTTTCTGGGGTGGAGCATGTCCATTACTCCTGTGTTGAGCATGGCCTTCTACAACAGGCATGCAATGCCTCTGTGTAGGCAGTATGTGACTGCATTCAGCTGGGGTGTCTACAGCCAGGCAGCATATGACATATATTTGAGACCCTTTATCCTCTTGGTGAGGTACCTTTGAGGTCTTTCTAACTGCTGCAGGTGTCAGGTAAGGTACATCTCATATGAGGCATTGTACTAGATTATGGGTGTGATTAAAGAACAGTATAGGGGCACAATGACCTCTGTTGACGTAGATGTGAATCCTTTCCTGATACGGTGTCAAATGTAAACAGTCTTCCTAGCCACATTGGCAATGTGGGTGTCACATAACAGGTTACTGTCCACTTGTGTCCCTAGGTGCCTGGTTACTCCTTCCATACATAATGGTTTACCACCTATGTGGTAATTTGTGGTACCTTGCTTGGTATTTGGTGGGACATTCATACTGTCCGGTGTCTTCAGGACAGCTAGGTGGGGTTCCTGTGTGTGGGAGTGTGGTCTGTAGCATGCTACAGACTGTACAGCAGTCTTGCCTACAGTTAGTTGCACATGGGTGGACTCCAATACCTTGTGCATTGTCAGTTACCTGGACGTATGGGTGTCTGTGCTGAATATGGATACGCACCCTCCTTTTATGTTTTGTTCCAGGTTTTGGGGCCATGACACATGATACGTGGTATAACCTGGTAGTGCTGGTGTGCTATCAGGAGGCTGGCAGCAGGTTTCTGTCACTGCACAGACATCGATTTTCGCCGTACTGGGGATGGTCTTGGGAGCATGCATATTGGGGTTTACACATCTGGCATTGGTCAGCATTACCCTTATGTTTCTTTCCACTTATGTTTTCTAGGGTGGTGGGTCAGTCTTTTCAGCCTCGCCTACAAAAGGCTCTATGGAGATGGCAAAGGCCTTATCCAATATTCAGAGGCCCTGGGGTAACAGGTGCAAGCCATCCCAAGAACAGCTGTGTGGCTTGTCAAGCATGACATCCCAAGCAGAGAGACATTGGATCCCCTTGGAATGACCCCAGTAAGTGTGCCACTTGCTATGACTGATCATTCCGTGTTTGTACTGTGGCATTATTCTTGGTAAGGGTAGGATGCTGCAAACGGTGAGTGTCATACCGGCCTGGACTACATAATCAGAGAGCTCATCTATGTCTCTTTTCATGTAGTCGAGGGAGGTACATCTCAGGTCATTCACACCAGCATGGACTATGACTGCATCATTCTTCTACTTGCTTTGGAGTGACCTGCATACTTCTGTTATGTGGCGTATTGTGGCTGCCTACAGGCAGCTTACTGTACCCTTTCCCTTATTCAGTCTGGTGTGCGGGACAGCAGTGTGTCTGACTATGGAGTCACCTATTACAACTGTATCAGGCATGTTGCTTCTCCTTCTGGACTGTGACTGTTTGGCACACCAGCTTTGTGTACTATGTGTTGCATGTGCTATGTTTGGAGGTTGTTTGATTGGATGTCTGCTTTAGAGGCCTCTGTTGGGGTGCTGTGTTTGTCATTTGTGCCTCCGGGAATGTTTTTCTGTGTTTATGTGTTTGGTTTGCAGTTGTGATAGGTCTATGTGGGACTGTGTTTGTGGTGTGTGTGGTTACCTTCTCCTCCTGACTAGTTTTGGGAGTACTGAGTTGAGGGAGCTCAGCCTCCAGTTTGGATAGCTGGTTGCATCTCTCACATATATTTGTATTTCTTGGGTGGAGTTGGGGGTTTTCTGTGTACTTGGGGCAGGTGTAACATTGCCTCAGGATTCGCAGATTCAACTTGTTGTGGCTGGCCTTAGTGGACTGTATGTGTGGACAGATTTTATTGCCATACTACTGATCGGTGATTACTTCATTGTTTATGTTTGCTCTATCATGTAGTAGCTTCCTCATTCTCTTGCATGGTTTGGTTATGGCTGGTGTCCACCATGCCAGATTCCTGCGTGTATGGCATTGTGTCTTGTTTTAATTTAGGATTGCATAATCCAAGCGTTCCTGGCAGTGTTCATGGAATGGCTGTATTACAGGTTCTGAGGTGTGGCCCATATTTTGCACCTGCACAGGACCTTTAATGGATTCCACATCAGTTTGGAGGAGTGCAAATATTGCTTAACACATGTTTTCCACTGTGGTTTTCTGGCAAGGGACTGTGGTCAGGATTTGTATATCCAGTGTGATTACTCTACGGTCTGGTTTTACCAGTGAGCAATACACTTCTCATCTTGCCATCCAGTACCCATGTTGCTGATTATCACATCCAGTATGCTTACCCCTCTTGTGAGAGTGGTACGTTGTTCCTGGGCCTTTTGGTTTATGGATTCTATGAACTTTTGTCCGACACTGTTGGAGCTGGTATAATGCTCCCAGTCTATATGTCTGGGTATTTTCAGTCACCCAATATAATGTGGTTTGGAGGACTTGATATATTCATGTATTCCAGCATAGGCCAGGTGCAGTTCCTGGTGTTGGGACAGTAGTCTGTAGCAGGCTATAAACTGGGGGGCAGTTTTAGCCACTGTTGCTTGACCATGGCTAGTCCATGCTGCTTTTTATTGTGGTACCAACATGGGGGTGTGGTTATCCTTGACAATTCTTGCTAGTCACCCTCCTTTTGTAGCTTGTTCCATGTTTTGAGGCTGTACAGCACAGTATGAGGTGTAACGTGGTAGTGTTAGGGTGCTGTTGTGATCCTTGGCTCAGTTTTCTGTTACAGCGCAGATATCACCATTCTCCATACTGGGTGAGTTTAGACTGCATGCATCTTGCTGTTTTGACATATCCCTTATCTTATTCTTATCCCTTCTGATACCTATGGAGATAGGTTTGTGTTTTGAGCCTTACCAATTCAGGGCACACTGTGGGTAACAACAGCCTTTGCCAGTATCCATACGGCCTGCACTGATAGGTGCACGCCAGTCCTAGCAGGTGGTGCATCATGTCATGCTCAGCATGTCATCCCAGACTGGCACACATTGGATCCCCTTTGACAAACTGCGATACTTCCATCAATTATTGCACTTGATCATCTCATTGTCATGTTGTGGCATGATGCTTGGTGAGGGTAGGATGTTAGTCAGGGTCCTCAGATTTGCATATAGTACATGGTGTTACATTACTTAACACATAGCATTCATGCCTCAGGTGGTGTTGCAGGGCTGCCTCTGTCGGATGTGCATATTACACTTCCCTGTACATGTTTGAGAGCAGGTTGTGTCATGTTAGGCATCCCTGTTACTATATGAGTGAGTTAGAGAGGGGTATCATTCCCAGGGTTCCTACTGAGCCAGTGTATGTGCTATGTGTTGCCTCTTTGCCAAGGCCAGGGCATACTGGGCATGCCTCCTTCTGCCTACTGGGGCAGGCTCAGGTTGTTCCTCTTCCGAGTCACGCTCTGCCTGTGATGGCTTTGGTAATGGTGGGGGGCTGTTTGGCCCGGCCCTATGCTGGTCCTGCTGCAGCTGTTTTCGCAAGATCATATTATGTAGCATCGCAGATACCATGACAATTTGGGTACATGTAGTTGGTGTGTACTTCAAGGCTCCACCAGATGTGTCCAGACACCGGAACCATGACTTGAGCAGCCCAAACACATGCTCTATTACATTACGTGTTTGTGCGTGTGCCTCATTATGACGTTCCTGTTCAGGTGTGTGTGCGTTTCTGATGGGTGTCATCAGCCACGGCTCTAGTGCATAACCTGCATCCCCCAGTAGGTGTCCATGTCGGATGTCCCCATTGGCAAATGTCTGGTACAGCTGCGTCAAATGCCAGATGTGGGAATCGTGGTAGCTCCCAGGACAGCCAGCACACACATTCATTATTATGCCCTGGGGATCACACACGACATGGCAGTTGATGGAGGGGAAGCCCTTGCGGTTGACGTATGCCCTACCCCGCTCACCAGCTGGTGCTTTGATGCATATGTGCGTGCAGTCTATTGCACCCACTACCTCAGAGTATTCCGCTATTTGCTGGAAGAGATGCATATTGCTGGCCAATACCTCACGGGCATTGGGGAAATATACATGATCACCGACATGTGCTGACATGGCATCCAGGAACTGGTGCAGTACCCTGGAGGCTGATGCCTGTGATATCCCCATCATATCACCAGTTGGTCTCTGGAAGGTACCTGTTGCTAGTATTCTTAGGCCAACACATACCTTGGTTTCCACTGGGATGGGTTCCCCTCTGCTGGTTCTGTGTGTGAGGCGTGGCCTGCACAGCTGCACTATTTGCTGCAGGAGGTCTCTGTCCACTCTATAGCGCTCTACTATCTCCAGCTCATGTAACCCGTGGTAGGTGACCCTGGGCCTGTACACTCTTCTCTGTCTCCTCACTGTGGGTTGTCTGGCACCATCTGCATTGTCACCACCCTCAGCAAGTCGCCTATGTTTCATTATGACAGCTATGGCAGCCCCTAACATTTCTGCTCTGAGTTCAGCTTTTTCAGTTTTCACTTCTGATAACTTAACTCCTGTCTTGCAGTGTCTCTTGAGAGAAACATCCTGCACTGCTGTTTGCAAAGTTTTAAGTGCTGGGCTGGGCTACTATTCTGCCTGTGTAATTGCCTGCATCTAATTGTTTTCACCTGCTAGCTCCAGCAGTATCCCCTGCTAGCTTCCTACTAAATCTGTTGCTTCCTTTTTCCTTTCTGTTTCCTCAGGGTGGAGCCATGTGTAAACCAGTAGAAACACACTCACAGTGGCTTACACTCGCGCACACATGCTTATACGGTTCAGAATCTGCTTATTCAGATTACAACATGTGCATGCCCGCACAAACAGTGTTAAACATCTCCCAATATGCTCCGACATGGTCAGTCTGTCTTACATGCGCGCACACCCGCGCAAACAGTGTTAAACAGCTACCAACACGCTCCCACATGCTCAGTCTGCCTTACACGCGCACACACTGCCTTACTCGTGCTTCATGGCATGCACACGTGCGCATACATGTCCAGCAAGAAACTTTGATGTAGGCAACAGTGTACACCTTCCATTTCTTGACTTTCTCATGCTTAGTTAGTGGCACACCTCTTTCCATGATATCTGTTTCACATCTGTCATGTAACTCTGACCTCCAATGAACTGCATTTCTTTCTACCATTCCCCCCTGTGATGTCACCTATCTCCTACTCTGTTCCTCCCCCTTCTGTAACTCTTACACTACTCAGACTGTGCTCATTTGCTATGTGACAGTGGAATTCAGTATCCTTACACTCATTTGCATCAGATTGCCTACTAATGCTTAGTTACATGTCTTAGACTCAGCTTCCCCCCTTAGCAACCACTACACATTGGCCATGTTGGTTTTGGTCTGCTGGTCCCTGCATTGACATTCCATGTATTGCATAAAACCTATATTTGTAGGTTTAAAACCTTCGTTTTTATGTTTTATACAGTGCAGCCCGTTTGCGCGGGGCTGCGCTGGGTTTAAACATCGGCAATTGCCGAAAAAAAATAATATTTTTCATATATTTGCATCAGGTTACTTTGCCAATGGCCACATATTTGGCCATTGGCATGCTGCCTGACACATATGCACCCTTTATTTGGAGCTGACATGGCTCCATTACATCTTTTGCAGAAAAGTACTCAGTTGTCAACTGAGTACATTTCTGCAGCTAAAACGGCTCTTACACGGGCTGTTCTGGGCTTCCTGGATTGCTAATCATCCTCATTTGCATGCTATTCGTCTGCAAGTGAGGTGATTAGCTTAGCCACACCCACTCCATGTAAGAGCCGTTTTAGCTTGTCTCTTACACGGACTTTGGGCTGTTCCTGGATCGCGAAGGCTGCATGGAGTCTTACACTACTCTTAGACTCCGTGCAAGCCTTCGTGAATCCGGCCCAATTAATGTTTTTACAATGGAAATCTGATGTGAGAAATTTAGAGAAAGTAAAATATAAAAGAACATCTAAAGATGCACTGGAAAATTTACAACGTAATGATTGAAAGCAATTTTGACAAAGAAAAAAATTATATGAAAGAAATGAAAAAAATGCAATTATTGTTACATGCATAAGTATATTTTACAAGGAACAATAGAAGAAGTATCTAGTTATTTAAGCAGATAATTAAAGGAAAATGATAGTGTAACAGAAATCAAAATGTAAAAGGAGAAATAGAAAGAACCCAGGAAAGATTATGAATAGTGTAATGCAATATGTACAATAAATATTTAAAGAAAATAGAAGGTAGGGAGGTTTCTTTAAATGAGCTATATAAAGTATTAGGACAAGTAAATATAGATTCGACTGCAGAACAAGATGGAATAGGGTATGAAATGTATAAAAATTGAAGGGATTGGCAAAAATATTTTTAAAGGTTTTGAATGAATGGTTAAATTAAAGTTTTATGTAAAAAGAATTATGTAGTGAAATACTTAAATTCATATGGAAGAAGGAAGATAGAAGATAATTTAAAAAATGGAGATCAGTAGTACTGAATAATTATAATTATAAGATCTTTATGAAGATAATATAGAAGAGATTTGAAACTAAAATGGAAAATATTATGGCAAACAGTATATATAGTATAAATGGGAGGGGTTGCCAAGAATTATTAATGATAGTTAGAGAAGTTAGGGATGATATTATGACTAGCAAAGAAGAAGCAAAAATCATGATAGGAGACCTTAATAAGGCACCTGACACAAATGGACATGAAATCTTATGGGTAATAATGAAAAAAATATGAAATAAGTGAGAAAGTTAGGAAATTGTGTATATCAGTGTATAGTAATAATAAAGTAAAAACACCTGTAAATGGCTAGTTAAGCCAACAGGTACATATGAAGAGTGGTATAACACAGAGGTGTCCAATGAGATGTATACTCTTGCATTAGTTATGAATGTAATAGTATGTGAAATAAATTACAGAATAGAGGACGTGAGGTATATAACACCTGAAGGGTTAAGAATTCCAGTTTGGTTAACATATGCAGATGACATTATAATAATGGCAAAAAAATGGATAAAGGAAGTAATAATTTGCGCAAATGAATGTCTAGATTTGATAAGGATGGTTTTAAATGAAGAGAAAAGTAAAGGTCTAGGTGACATAGTAAAGAAATGAATAAAATGTAGGTGTTAGGTATAAAATTTGGGAATAAAGATGTAACATTCAGGCAAAAGGCTTATTTGATAAATTCAGTTCTGCTGGGAAAAATAGCATACTTAGCAAGTGTGTTTATGCTGCTAACGGTATTTGAAAAGGAATTATTGCAGATATATTTTTTTTCATTTATATGGAGTTGTAGAAAAAGGGAGGTTTGTAAGTAAATAAAGAGGAACCAAAAGAAAAGAAACTGAAGGAGAATCAGGTAGTAAATGGTAAAAAAATCCAACTTTAATCCACTAGGTAAAGACTGTAACAGCACCAAAGAACAGATACATAAATGCTTTAAAATCACACTGCATTTTCATTGCAATGAATTTCCTCAGATGTAAAATACTTTTCATAATGTGAAGTGCTCATTATTAACCCTGCCAATTAACTTTTCTCCAATGAGAACAACAGGAACAAGTAATTTTAATTTGAATGTTGTTCCCATTGTTCTCATTGGAGAAAAGTTAATTGGCAGGGTTTATAATGAGCACTTCACATTGTGAAAGTTTTTTACATCTGAGGAAGTTCATTGTAATAAAAATGTAGTGTGATTTTAAAGCATTTATGTATCTGTTCTTTGGTGCTGTTACACTTTTTGCCTAGCGGATTAAAGATGGATTTTTTTACCATTTGCTGCCTGATTCTCATTCAGCTGCCTTTCTTTTTGTTATTGGTACTTTTTGGCAACTGTTTCTCTGTGTTTGAATTTTGTAAATAAAGAAGAAAGATGTTTATGGTTAATTAACCCAGTGGTATATGCTACTTCATTACATTTGTACAAAGTGTTAAAGAGGATAAACAAACAAGATGAGAGATTAGAAATAAAACTATATAACTGTAAGTATGATAAGTTCTGGGGTATTGTAAAAAGAGTAAAAAAGAAAAAGAGTGCATAAATGAAAAAAAATAATAAAATGTTACAAGTAAAAACTATTTTTTCTGGAAAATAAAAAATGATGATATAGAAAATGTAGAAAAACATGATATAAGAATTTAATGATAAATCATTACTATGTAAAACCATGGGAAAATCTAACAGATAAAAAATTAAATATATAAAAAGAAGAAGCAAATGGTGTAACAAACAGTAGAATGTCAATTTTTTTGTAGAGACTGGTAATAGATAAATTGACAGTACAAGGTAATATGCCATATTAAAAAGTAATAGAATATGTTTATATTGTCTAGAAGAAGAAATTATGTAACATATGTTTTTGAAATGTAAACAAGTAAAAATAAAGTTATGGGGAAAAACTATGTAAAGATGATTTTTCTAAACTAGAAGAGAAGTGGATAAAGTGAATATGGGTTTGATTAAATATGAATATTATAAGTAAAAATATGTTAAAAAAGATACAAAGTTATTTTATGTTGCATTAGTTATGTTGAATGAAAGAAAAAATAAAATTATGTTGAATGGTAAATGCATTTTAGCAACAATATTAAGTAAAATCAGATGGTGATTATGATATAAAGAGTGGGGGTCTAATAGAGATGAAAATGTAGTATGATTGTAAAGAAAATTATGAATATGTGTAAACAGATGTATATAATTATATATTTGTACATGTGTAAATATTTGTAAATATGTAAATAGTTTGTAAATAAGAGTTATTTTTACATATAAATAAAGGACCCCTATTCTTTTGGATTGGTGCCATCTGAGTTACCACCAACTTCAGTAGATGGGACCTTAGTTTAACATCTCATCCAAAGGATGACATACAGTACTCAGGAGTGCAAAACCCTCCTTATCCTGCACTGCAGTGTCAGCAGTCGATCTACGTAATGTGTAATTAGAACTCACAGCCTTTTGCACCAAAGGAGAGTGTGCTACTTATTGCACTGCTGACCTCACTGAGCTAGGCATTTGTCCAGCTGATTTAATTTGAGGCCAGAAACGTTGATCTTAAAATCACCTAATAGTAGTCTGGGAAAATCTGCTTGAAGACAGTTTCCATTGTTGCAATGGTGGAAGGTGGGGGAATATATGAGGTGACTAAGTTATTTGGTATATTTTCCTATCAATAAGGTCAGATCAATTCATATGAGTCTTCTATCATCAGTTGAGTAAACATTTACTCTCTTTAGAACATCAATGTTTGTATTCTTTTTAAGAAGAATAAGTGTACCTCCTTCTGGTCTGTGGCCAGTTTGACGTTCAGTATACATGTTGTAATTAGCACAACTAAAGACCATAGGGCAAAATTCATAATTGGGCCATATGCCTGTGATGGGTCTATATTGAAACATCGAAAGCTAAATACAGCGAACGATGTTTCATCGACACATTTTCAGTGAAAGCTGAAAATGTCGAAACTACAGAACAGCGATTTCTTTCCTTGGGAAAGAAATCGCTGTTCCAACCCCCCCCAAAAAAAAACATTAAACACTTCCAAACACATACACACATACCCTAACCCTAATTATACCCCCCAAAAACCAGTAATCAACTAAATAAACATAACCCAACCATACATTTAACGAAAAAAAAAAAAAAACAGTAAACATTTTAAACCATATGCACTTACCTTAACCCACACCCTAACCCTAAGGTCAGTAAATCTCACACATTTACATAAACAGTTCCAAACACATACATACTTACCTTAACCCAAATTCTACCCCCCAAAACAAAAGTAAACAGCTGAAAACACATACACATGTAACTCAACCATACATCTAACACAAAATAAAAAACAGTAAACACTTTCATACATATGCACTTACCTTAACCCGTACCCTAAGCCTAAGGTCAGTAACCATTGCACAATCACGCTCGGGAGCTATACCGGACAAGGGACAACACTACACTTCAGAACACGGCAAAACAACAAAGTGGTCAAGCGACTTCTTTCCCAGAGAAAGAATTAGCTGAACAGCCACTTCGCTGTTTTGCCTGCTCACTCTAAATGTGTCGACAAAAATGCATTTTCATCGTACTAATAGGAACCCACCTGTCATAGCTAAAATATGTAGATCCTCCAGTGATAGCTAACTTTCCAGTCTGGACCATTTGTATTTATGCTAGCTATGTAAAGCAAGCTATTTTGAGATATGTCCTCCTCCAAGGGAGTTGACAATGAGTGTTTTGCATTTCAGTTACTGGCCTGGGAATTTGGTGAATATCTCCTGATCAAACTATATGCAAGAAATGGTGAATATCTCTTGATCGGATCCATATCAAATTATTGAATGGACACATGGCTGAACATGATATAATCAAACCCATATCATCGACAATGCAGTCCATTGACCCGTTCTGACTGAGATCATGTTATGGTAGGGATCAGGAAATTTTCCCTTTTTCCCCACTGTGGTGCCATCTCAGAGTTCATATATATAATTAACAGGGGTTGAGGGGGTCCACTGGGGCTTGCTTCCCTGCAAACCAGTTTTTGTGGTGTGTGTGAGTGTTGTGTTTATGTTAATTATTTTTTTGATGGACTGCATTGTCGATGATATGGGTTCATCCATATCATGTTCAACAACGTGTCCATTCGATTATTTGATAGGGACTCCTCCTGATCTAACTATATGCAAGAAAGAGTGATAAGAGTTTCAAAAGAAGTTTTTAAGTAGATGATTGTGGTTGGTATTATTTTGCTGTACTGTAAGTTGCATTAGGAATTATTTTCTTGTAGTGTGAGTTAACCATGGGGGAAACTGTTTGAAGAAGTTTGTTAGGGTACTTGTATTGCATTAAGTGGTTTATCTTGATATCGATTAGTTTGAGCTGTTAAGTTCTCTGATAGGAGCTTCAAAAGAAAACAGAGGGCAAGCATATGAGTGGACAGGTGTAAGAATTTTGAGTGGGAGAGGAGTGAAAAATGTGGAGACATTATGAGAAAGTACAACTATTTCCTCATGGAAAAGTGATCCTTTTATGCTGATTTATGACTACAGAGTTAAAGCTTATTTATATTAACAATCTCCAGAGAAAACAGATTAAATGGGGAAATATAATCCTAGCAACCATATAGGTTGAAAGTGAGGAAGGGATCAGAGTAGTATGAGAAGTATCAGCCTATCTGCGATCTAGACTGATAGTGAATAAAGGAAAAGAGTAGTAAACACAGTAGCCTGTCTTTCACCTAGGCTTTAAGTAAGGAAAGGAAAGGAGCAGTGAGGGAGGTATCAACTTACCTGCAACCTACTTCTAAAGTGGGGGTTTTGAGGGTATAAAGGGAGATGTTCATTTAAATGTTGATGAGAATAATTAGAGGTGTGAGCTTTAACTGAATAATATTTGTTTTGCAACCAAAGAAGGTACAACAGAGGAAGACGTATTAGCCTATCTTATCTGCCACATAAGGTGAAAATAAGGAAATGAAGGAAAACAACAGGAGAGTTGACATATAGGTCACCTATGCTGAAAGTAAGGATGAGAAGGGGATTAAGTAAAATGTCAATGCAACTAAAGGAGGATATATTTCAAACCCATAATCTAACTGAAGCAGGTAAGTCACTGTTATATAGAAATGTAGTCGTACTTTGTAGTTTAACCTATTTATAGAGATGTGAAGTGAGAAAAATCAAGATAGTAATGAAGGAGGAATGTAGTATATTATGAGAATGGATTTTAAGAAGGCTGGTTAGGTCAGGGAATTAAGTTAATAGGTTGGAAGTGGTCATGTGTTACTTTATACTGGTGGTGGGAATGATTTAAGTGTAAAGGAAATGATGCATGTGTGGAAATGTGGGCAGGATGAAGAACAAAGAAAACCATACATACTACAGCTGAGTGAAGTGAGGATTCACCTCCTTGTGTTTCTACAAACTTCAGCCTGGGAAGAGGGGTGGGGGGAATCCAGTTATCCTCACTACATTTGCCTATGTTATTTACAATTTGAGATGTTTCTGTGTAATTTATAATATGAGATTTAAGT
This sequence comes from Protopterus annectens, assembly GCF_019279795.1. Lineage (NCBI taxonomy): Eukaryota > Metazoa > Chordata > Ceratodontiformes > Protopteridae > Protopterus > Protopterus annectens. The sequence continues at coordinate 454,608,027 of NC_056735.1, forward strand.
TAACTTTATCCAGATAGCACATCAATGTAATGTTTTAGTTTTCCTGTAGAGCACATATAGCAGTGAGTATAGACTTCAACCAATACCATCCATCTCTATTTGCCTACTGTATGACTCTGAACAAGTGACTTTACTGGTATTCCCAGATCACAATAGAAAAAAGGCACTTGTGTTCAGTGGGCTTACCCTGTCAATAAATATGTAAAATTAAAAAAAAAAGATGCAAAGAATGTTGTAAAAATGTACTTGTTTGCCATAGGTAGTAGTGCAATTGAAATTTTGAAGTCCATGAATAAATCATACTCCCGTTTTCTTATTTAGAATACATCATAGTTGATGCTCCCTGAATTACAGAGCCTTAATCTTTGGCATATATGGGTTTGCCTAAATGATTGGTTGTGAAGGCCTTACATCCAGTTTTGCTCACACTAGATGACCTGTAGGAACTTGTACAGTGTTATGGTGGGTCTAACAAGCAGAATACAAAAGTGAATATGCATTGATTCAACTCCTTTTGAGTACCATAGATTTTCACCAATCAAGTCACATACATACGAATGGTATTGACTGTGAATGTTGTAGCCATTTTTGGGTGGTAGATCTCGTTCTATTTTTGCCAGGTCTGCCATTGGTTCATAGAATTCATAGGAATCAAAGCAGTTTCAAGACAATTTTGTCTGGTAACCATTAACTCCTTGTCTATATCCACCCTCAGGCTGTACCCCCTTTCTCAAGGAGTGCTTGGCCAGTTAGTCTCGAGGTGAATTTGAGAGTAAGCATACAGTCATCCATGTTTTATCTGAAGAATGACAATGAATTGCACTGCATAACCTGCAGGAGAAGCTTATTCCAGAGATGAAGAGGCACTGCATAATAGCCGTGTCTTTCCATTATGTTCTGTTTATCTGCTCGAGAACATTTAGGTCCCTAGTTCAGGTGTTTGCTAAGAAATTATTATTTTGAATACATAGGAGATCAAGGGCAACAAGGTCTCTAATGGTATGGAAGTGTGGTGCAGATTACCTGTAAAGAGTCTGTAAGATACTAAGTAAATGACCAGAGCTTCTAACTTATTATGGAAGCTCAGAATCTTCAAGCTGATCTTATTTTGGAATGTCTAGCTCTTCTGTTTGATATGTTGAGTGAGGTGCATCCCAAACAGGTAATAAGATTAATGTTATGCGTGATGAATATAAAGGAATGATGTCATTTTTAGAGCTGGATGATATACCCTTGTTCTAGGTTATACAAATTTTCAGACTACAGTTGCCACACCATGATCTAAGAAAAGGGAATTGTCAACCTAGATATGCAGATTCCTGACTATACTTTCATTTAGATGTTGGGTATTGTCTGTGCTATATGTTGAGGATCAGGGTTGTTTGCCAAATGAAATCAAACTGCACTTTTTTCACATTTAATTAGAGCCAGTTTTCAGTATACTTGGTACTAACTATAGTAAGGTCTTTCTGAGGGTACAGGTATCAGAAGGATTCTTGATCATGACAACTAGTCTAAAATCATCTTCAGACTTAGTTACCATGAGATTCTAGTTCTCAGTTTAGAGATTAGAGAAGTAAATTTCAAAAAAAGAAAAAGCATGTCCCTGTTCAGAGCTCTGGGGTATTCCAGCAGTTACCTTTATACTATCAGATAATATACTGACCATATGAACTAAATGGGCTCTGCCTTTTAAACAGTTTTCTATCCAAATTATCACTTACAGGTCTGGATTTAAAGCAATAGCTTACCCACAATACCTGTGTGGGGTATGGTATCAAACATATCTCTCAACTGTCCAGATTTTTACAGAATGACCAGATTTTTGCCTCATATTTTTGCTCAGTTCCTCATAAAACTGGTGGTTTTTCAGGCAAATTACTGATAATTGAATCCTCTAAATAATGGAATACATTTGAATTTCAAGCATCATATCTTTCAAAAAATATATGCTAACTTAAAAATTGTGTAATTTTAGCAACTTTCTAAGTGTATAAGAGCAGTAGTTAAAATCTTTCCCTATTTCTGAGCCTTTGTCCCCCCATTATTTTAAGCATTATCCAAATTTCTTGCACTAAGAGGTTGAGTGGTATGGTATCAAATGCTTTGGCTAGGTCAAGATACAGCATGTCAACAGCAAGCTGGTAATAGGCAGTATGTCCCTTTGATAAAGCCAGACTGCTGACTGTCTAGCCTAATGAGGTTTTTGATATCATAATTCATGATATCAGTTATGATATGTTTTATAGCTTTGCAGATGAAGCTCATAAGGCTGATGGGTCTACCATTAACAGGGGGTTATGGTAGAATCACTCTTGTGGAGGGTTATCACTAGTATATGGCACCATAATTCCTTTGACTAAGTTTAGAAATGTTTGGTGAGGGCATGTTTGGCTCTCTCAACTTCCTGATATGTTGGCAGGTCTCATGGATTACATTTTATTTATTTATCTATTTATTTGGTTGTTTTGGTCCTTAACAGCACTTTCAGATCAAAATGGGGGGGGGGGGGGATTCTGGGATATGTGGAGTTTGGAGAGATGAATCAGAGATGAAGCTTGAACTAAAGTTTTTGCTAGTATATTGGTAATGTCTGTTGGGTCAGAGTTGTTGGTCCCATTTAAAATATGTTCTGAGCATTGTTGAATGTTGTTCTTTATTTTCCTAACATAGTTAAAGACCTCGTACTAGTCCTTAGCTTCACAAGCTAAATTAAGTTCATACATGGAGTGTTTTCATGAGGTGCTTTATTAGTCCCAATATCAATTTTCAGTTCTCTGGTACTGTTTTTATATTATCTTTGTTGTGAGGATTTCTGGATCTATTCGATAATTCTAGGAGTTTTCATTTTCTCTTCCTCTAAATTTTGTTTATGTCAGTGGATCACCAGAGTGATTTGTTTTTGAACTTCCAATTAAATGTTGTTGTTGTTGTTGTTGTTGTTGTTGTTGTTGCTGGGACTGCTAACTCTGTACATATAAGTGGACACAGAACTCCTTTGTGAAACTGCCTGCTGTGTTCAGCATTTAAGCTGCTGTGGTCATACACGAATTCTGACATTTCATTATATGATTGTATGAGGCTTACTTATTTGGAGTTTCAGGGGCTTTGGAGATTTTGAGGGTAAAATTCATAAGTTTATGAGCTGACAAAATGGGAAAAAGAAACAAGGTGACAGTAGAGGAGAATGGTGTAGTTGTGCTCTGCAAAAGTGAGTATTCTTTGATTTTGTCTGGCAGTATGTATTCCACCTACTAACAAAAGATGAATGTCACATTCTGCTTCTCCTGACTAGGAGAACTGGGTGATGCACTATAAAGGGAGTGGTCAAGGTACTATTTTGTACTTGTTTGCCACATTTGATGCTTGTTCTTTCAAAATATGACAAACTGTATGCAGGGCAAGCAACCCCATCCACAGGATGATAAAGCCCTTACTGTGCTCCAGACAGCCCTTGTTCTATTAACTAATCAACTGCTGGAGGGGCTACAAGAAGAGGATGGCAATAAGCAGCTGATGTTGTCCCAGTCATCCTGGGGGTGCAGCTTAGGTTAGCTGCAATATGTAGTGTATGAGCCTGGCCAACTCTGTGCTGCATGAGATATGAGCCACTCAATTATTATAAGTCTTTTCAAAAAAAAAAAAAAAAAAAAAAAATTGGCTACTAATCAAACTCTACATCAGCTTAAAACCTGCTGGACCTACAGCTGTGTAAATGCATATTTGAATGTGCTGTAGTACTATGAAATACTTCTTTTTTTTATTTTGTTTTTACAAAAAAATATATTTACTATAAATTCTATACAAAATGCTTCTATATAAGTTATATTCAGCATTGTTTGTATATTGCATTATGTAAGTTCTATTCTGCTTTCTTGATATATTTTTCTATGTCCTTTTTCTTCCTCTGCTTGCTGATTATCAAGTCTCATTCTAGTGGTCTCAAGCACATTCATTTCACAGGATTAGCAAAGACACCCTCAGAGTCCTTAGAGAAAGAGTCATCCAGAAGTCCATCATCTAGGAGAGTCTGATGCTCTTGTTTGCATCCCAGCTATGAAAGCATAATTTGTATGAATGGCCCTAACCTCCATCCCTTGGTTGTTGACATGAACACCTATGTCACCATAGGGCCACCTATGCACCTCTAACAACTCCCGATGTACTCCTCCTTATGCAAATATCTGCCATCACCACCTAAGGTGGCCATGCCCATCTCATCCCTGTATTAGCCTCCATTCAATACATTGATCTCTGCCCTCCAGAAGGGATCATATTCAAAAGTAATAGCTAAGACCAGCTAAGAATACCGTTTCTCCCCTGATGGATCATTAAGTGTACAAGCCATTAATCAATGCCAGCTTATATCCCTCTACACCATCAGTGCAACTTTCTATCTTGTCTATATGTTGCATTCTGTGCATAAGTGATTATAACTCTTAATTTACTATGTATGTTTATCATTAGACTGACGGCTAGAGTTGTAGTTGAAAATGGATCTGTTGCTGGGACTAGTTCTCTTACCTGGACAGAAAATGAAATAAATAAATACATACATACTCAGGTATGTAAAAAATAAATAGAAACATTCTGTTGGGTCTTATAACTGACGTGTGAGGTTGGCATTGTACTGAACTGCCCTTCTTTGTCTTGAGTAATCTTTCTGTTTCAATTTAAAATAGTTGCATGTAGAGTGGAATGATGGCTGACAGCCTTCAGTGATTCCTTTTATTGTACCTTTTCAAGTGCAACTGCCCAACTCTTGCATGTTTCTTTTTTCATGCTGTTGGCACTCAGTGGTGCATTAGGACAGAGCAATGCTTCTTTTCTCCAGGTAAAAGATGTGGGTCTATATTATAACCTCAAAGGTTTAATACTTCAAATGCATAAAGATCGAACTTTATGCATCGAAGTATTAAGCCATCGAACGCTAATAAAAAAAATTAGTAAAACAAAAAAAAAAAAAAACAAAAGCATTTACGCAGGGGGCAAGCCCCCCTACACCCCCCCCCGCTACTTAAATATACCAACTCAGAGATCGCACAACATTGAAGTAAATGGAAATCTCCCCTTTTGGAGATTTCCGTTTAAACGTTCGATGTTGTGTGCTTTCGGCAATCTCATGTCGACAATATCTTATTCGATATTGTCAGACTTCAAGATTCTGATATAGACCCAAAGATGTAACCTGTCAACAACTAATTTTTTTTTGCCCTGCTGCAGTTTGACTGTTTTGTAGTACATGCCAGTACAGGCTGGGATGTGATCCAGAGCTGTCTTAGGGTTCTATAGCCCAGTACTGTTTTGCATCTAATTTTATATCTGCTAAAGTTGGCTGCATTTTCTTATTCCAGTGGTGATGAATTGTAATTGATGAATGTAGAATTAGGGTACTTGTCCTTTCAGTAACTTTTCATTCACCTGCCCAAACATTGAAGGAGATGTTATCATTCACCTATCTCCAAGACAACACAAAACTTCAGTTTATTCCTGACTTTGAGCAGTATTTCACAGAAGCCAGGAAAACTGCATGTAACAAGGGATGAAGCCCTGAAAATTTATAATACATTTGAGTTTCAATCGAAAAACAGAAAAAACAGGTTCAGGGATAATGTGAGTTGAAGAAAATGCTGTCATTTGTTTTATAAGGGACAAGGTCCAACAAAAAGTACAGATGCTTTTGTTACTGAATTAAAGCCGTGAAATGAAGACTGGAAATTTAGTATTTAGTGAGTTTCACAATTGATTAGTATGAGGTAGTCCTTTATGTTAAATTGATCAGAGAGCAGATTACTGTGAAAATCTGATTTGACATTAGATAAAATGATTGTTGTGTGCAAAGGAAGCGAAATTATGTTGACGTACTTAAAAAAGCTCACAGAATAGTACATAGTTTGCAAAGCAACAGACAAAGTTAAAAAGTAGTACAAATGAATCATTATAGTGTGAAATAAAGACTGAAAATGTAGTATTCAGTGAGTTTCACAGTTGATTAGTATGAGGCAGTCTTTATGTTAAATTGAGAAGAGGGCAGATTACTGCGAAAATCTGATTTGACATTAGATAAAATTATTGTTTTGTGCAAAGGAAATAAAATTACGTTGACGCACTTAAAAAAGCTCACAGAATAGTCCATAGTTTGCAAAGCTGACTACAACAAAGTTAAAAAGTAGTACAAATGAATCATTACAGCTTTAGAAATTATGACAAATGTACCATTGATAAGTTCTGTATGAAGTGCAGTAAGATAAAAAAAGTAATATAATGTGATTAATCAAGAGTGTTAAAGTGAAAAAAAAATAGGTTTGCTAGGGAGAATAAATTGAAAGAAATGCATTTCCAGTTGTAGAGTCTGTGTTCCTAGATGTTTCATTTATTGGGACAAAATCATGAAAATATGATATTGACAGGCATGATTTGTGCTGAAAATGTGGCCAGAGACAAAATGGCATACAAGAGAAATATATAAAAAATGACCATTGAATCACTAGGAAATCTGGAAAAAAAAGCTTAACATTAATAGTCAAAGCATGATATTTAAACTAGACATTGGCAGAGAGTGTAATGTAACGCTGCTCAAACAATCAAACCACTGGGCATGAATGAGAAAGTGTAAGCTGCTAACTTATTCTGATTATCATGGAAACCCACTGGGTCAGAAAGTGCTTACGTGTGAATATAAAAATAAAAGGACAATATTAATTTCCGTATTACTGCTCTATCTAGTAAGTGATTCATAAATTTTGGATCATTTAACTAGTCAGATGCTAGTGAGAAATATTCTCAGTATTAGTGATAGACTCAAGTCAGACAGATTCCAGTGTAATGACAGGGCAGTATTCATAATCTCAGCCTATGTCCCACAGCAAGGTTGGGATCAGTTGAAGAACCTACAAGATAAAGCAGGACAACATCAGTTAATGTTCATAATGTGAAGTCTGAATTATTATATCAAGACAGAACAGGATATGAGGACTGCCTGGGTCCACATGGGTGAATCAACAGGAACATAAAAGAAGATGCCATTCTGGACTTCTATCAGAAAAAATGGCTTGATGGTGGCCAACACATAGTTTACCAAAAGACACAGTACAAGATCACATACAAAAATATTCTTCAATTCATGCAGGCTTCTTCCTAGTATAGGAAGGACAATGGGGTTGAATCAGAGATGACAAAATTATCCCAAGTGAAACGGTCAGCCTACAGCATAAACCACTGGTGGTCACAATTAGCTGCAAATAGTTATCAGGTTAGAGAAGGCTATAAAGTCAACAGAGAGTAGGTTAAAGACTTTAACACTGATTGCAAAAGCACAAGAGATCAAGGAAATACGCAAGGCTCTAGCATATCAAGAAGAACAGGAAAAGGATGCAGAAGAAGAAGAAGCAGCAGGAGATAAATGACAGCATGTCAAAGCTGTATGTGTAAATACTATAAAACAGATATGCTGCTGGGCCAGGTATGGAAATAAGGTACGTAAGGAAATCTTGTGTAATGTAGAAGTCTATGAAGTTATGAAAATAAAGAAGGAATGCAGAAAAGTGGGAGATAGAAAAGACAGACCAGATTAAGAAGGAAAACTGGTTGGCTAACAAACATAGTCAGAGAACAATACCAATAGCAAAGAGTAAGGTGGCAGAGGCACTCTACCATCTTCTGGAAAATGACTTCGCAAATATCACAAAGAAAACTATCAAGTTGCAAGGCAACGCCCAAAAGATAAAGAAGATGGTCAGCTGTCCACCATTCATAAAAAATGCTACTATCAATCTGTTCACTAGTACAAAGTACATCAAATACAAATGTCAGGAATACTTAAGGCAGTTACTGAATGAAAAAAACCCACAGAGGCTGTACTTCTCCATACATAACAAAAATGAAAAAAGAAGAATCATCATCATCCACCATAGGAGAAGTTTGAAGAGCACTAAGGAATATAAAGTCGGGGAAAATAACTTGTTTGGGTGATGTCACTGCAGATGTGATCAATATGTTAAGTAAGGTAGGGGAGAAATATCTCCTGATAGTATTTATAGTGGCAGAGAGAAAAAGCCATGTCTCAGAAGACTGGGGAGTAAGCATTCTCATGCTAGGGTGCAAGAAAGAATCGGACATTAACAACTGTGAGCAGTACACAGGTATCAAACTTCTGTCACACTGCATGAATGTGACGGAAAGGATGACTGATAAATGAACACATGGAATAGTAAAAAGTAAGAAGGTTGATGAGTAATTTGGATTTGGATCAGTATTCAGCACAACCAAACTAATGTTTGCAGTGAGACAGATAGTGTGGAATAAGCTAGAGATGAGGAAAGAGTCAAAGTATTCCTAGACTTTTAAAAAGAGTATGACAAGTTCCCAAGAAAGCTGATTTGGGCAGTGCTGAGATGGTTCAATGTCCCAGAAATATTGGTAGAATTATTGCAGGCTATATGCAAGGAACCAAAGACACAAGCATGAACAGTGTTGAGACTCACAGTGGGGATCCTAATGGGTGTGGTGTGCATCAGAATTCAGTGCTGAGCACACTGCTGTTCATACTGGTGATAGACTACATTAGCAAAAAGGTCAGATGAGACAGATCAACTAATCTGTTGAAGGCAGACAATGTGGCATTACCAGCAGACCAGGATCAGGAACATCAGCAAATGAAAGGGCATGGAATGCAAAGCTACAGAAACATGGGGTGAAACTAAATGTAAACAGGAGAGTTGTCGAGGCAGCAAATGAAGGAATTCAGAAAAAGCTGAGGATTGAGAAAGAATGGAAAAAGGGAACAGGTTAATTGTGTTAGGTAACTGTGAGTGGTAGCTGAGGAGAAATGGAGTCTAAATAAGGAGGTTAAAGCTAAAATCAGAGATGCTGCAGCCAGTCAGCATAGAATATCTGTGGTAGTATGTCACAGCAGAATGCCAAAGAAGCTGAAAAATAAGAACTACAAAAAAAAGTTTGAGCCGTTCTTCTGTACAGAACAGAAATCTAGGGAGTGAAGGCAGGCAGGTGTGGAAGGTGGAGGTGATGAAGATGAAGTGATTGATATGGGGGAAAGAGGCACATTTTTGGAGAGATGAGAAAGTGGGGAAATTAGAACAGAAGCCATAGTAGCTTCAATTGTAGAGAAGGTCAAAGAAAACAGATATGGTTGATGGGCACATATGAAGAAAAGCAGAAGAAAATTTGGTAAAGAAGATTTGGGAGAGACAGGAAGAATGCAAGAGAAAAAAAGTATGTCCTGCCAAGAGATGGACTGCATGAGAGAAGACCTGCACAAATCAGACATATCTGTCAAAGAAGGTAGGAGGGTAGCACTGAAGAGAGAGGTGATGACAGTTAACTCAACACCCCAACCCCATGTAGAAAAGAAAGGGAAAAATGGAAGCTGATGATGATGATAACTAGTCAAATGCTTGATTTGGTGAAAATAATTCAAAGTGTGAAAATACAGTTGCAGTGTGATTTTTTTCAGAATTTGGAAAATTATAATTTGCTTATAGAATATGAAGGTTTATTTACTGGTTTGGGCTGCTGTCAGAAGTTTCATATTTAGATAGACCCTAGAGTGTTAACACTAGTCCATGTGCCAAGGAAAAATTCCATCAGCTCTGGGAAGCACAATCAAAAAGGAGCTGAACTGCACAGAACATATATATGGGTGTGATTATTATGCATATTCAGATTACTGAAAGGGTAGATAACTAGGCAATGGTTATGAAACCCAATAAAACTATAAATGTATTGATATGTAAGATTTGACAAAACTAGAAAAGGGAGCACTGCAGTATATGCTTTGTACAGTTAAAAAAATGTCATCTGCTATACCACACGTATTCTTTCTGTGGCTGATGATAACCATGGATTGTGGCAAATAAAGCCAGAATAGGAAAACCCCAAGCTATGTATTTATAATTAATTTCTAGGAAGATACAGATTTCAGACATTTGTGTCTGACATCATCAGCACCTGAAGTTTCAATTACATTTTGCACAAAGCATTGACTAGTCTGATTATGTTAATATTACCTATGACATATTACTTATGGCATGCTAGTGTGGGGTTAGACAAAAGGTGAGTGTGATGTTCAACTGACTGAGATGCTGAAGAAACAAGACAGGTCAAGCTGATCAAGCCTAGATGTGAGAACAGAAGCTTTGTGTGTGATTGTGTGATATGAAGGAGTTGAGGCAAGTTATTAGATGCACATATAAATGTAGAATATTCAGCATATTGTATAAGAGAGGCTGGACCTACAGAGGTATAGAGATCATTGATAAAGATAGAAAGAGGAGGGAACCAAGAATAGAGCCTTGGGGTACACTGATGAAGATTTGCAGGTATGCCATTTCCAAGACTGTAGTCTGTTAAATAAGTAGCATTGAGCCACAGTGATGAAGAAGGGGATCATCCAAGTTGAGGCAGTTTATGCAGAAGTTTAAGGTGAGAAATTGCATCAAAAGCTTTTGACAGGTCAAGAAGTAAGGAGGAAACAAGTCTGCCAGAGTCCTTGTATTTGTTTATGGTTTCAGTGAATGATAGAGGGCAATATTTGTACTAAGTGTTGGGCAGGAGCCATGCTGAGTGGATGTTAAGAGATATTCTTGTAGAAAAGAGTGGAGGAGTTGCTTATGAATATATCTTTCAAGAATTTTGAGTGGAGATGATATTGCAGTAGGACAAAAGTTGGAGACATCAGCTAAGATGCCACTTTTATGAAAAGGGATAATACAGGATTTTTTTCTACCATGGTGGTACGTAGGATTCAAATATTGATCTGTTGCTAAGGATAGAGACTGTGTATTCTATGGCATCAGCAGCTATCTTTAGGCATTCAGTTGAGAAGTTATCAGCTGCAATGGAGCAAGGTTTTAGTTTAAATAGTTTTTTTTTATCACTGACTAGGAGACAGGACTTTAGTAGAAGTTCCTAGCAATGGAAATAAAGGGTGAATTACATTCAGATGGGAGACAGTGGGGAGTAAAGGAAGTGGTAGTGTGTATGGTGTATGGGGAATATTGGATTTGGTCTAAAATATTGTTTGCTGAAATTACTAGGATTGTGTGTTATTGAGGTGGTGGGCGGCCACGGTGGTGCAGTGGTTAGCATTGCCGCCTCACAGCAAGAGGTTCTCCGGTTCGATCCTCGGCTGGGGTGCCTTCTGTGCGGAGTCTGCATGTCCTCCCTGTGGTCGTGTGGGTTTCCTCCGGGTGCTCCGGTTTCCTCCCACATCCCAAAGACATGCTGCAGGTGGATTGGACACTCTAAATTGGCCCTAGGTGTGCGTGTGAGTGTGCCTTCTGTGGAAGGTTGGGCGCCGGGCTGGCAACTCGACACCGTAAAACTCCACTGCCATTCAATGTGCGGACAAGGTGATCCGCTGTGGCGACCCCTAACCGGGAAAAAGCCGAAAGAAGAAGAAGAAGAAGTGTGTTATTGAGGTGGTGGTTGAAGCACTGGATGGGGTGAAGAGTTTTTAGTCAGGTAATGCTTTCTATGAAGCAGGCATTGAATAAGTTTGCAATTTCTAGTGTAGAGCTATTATGAGAAGGGTTGAGATCCTAGTTTGAGCCCAGATGCAGCAAGATATGTAGATGTCCAGAATTTTGGGGGTCATTTTTGTGTTGAATTTGTAGATGGCTATAATATATATATATACATGTGTGTGTGTGTGTGTGTGTGTGTGTGTGTGTGTGTGTGTGTGTGTGTGTGTGTGTGTGTGTGTGTATATGTATATATATATATATATATATATATATATATACATATACATATATATATATATATATGTGTGTGTGTGTGTGTGTATATATATATATATATATATATATATATATATAGATATATCTAGGTTAACTTTTTTTTTACTCGGTTTGCACAATTCTCTGTAAAGTTGCAGGTTCTAAGTAGTTTTAAGTCTAAGCCATTCTTTTCAAGCTTTGCCTCTGTTAGACATTGGGAAGTAAGTCAGGGTGTGTGGTTAATTTTCATTCTTTTTTTGTGGAGTTGGGTGTGGCTGTTTAAAGTATTTAAGAAAAAGGTGTTAAAATATTGACTGCCTTGCTGAGTGGAAGAGTTTTAAGACAGACAAATTAAAGCCTTTCAAAGTATTGATGAAGGAATCTATATTGTATTTAGAAAGGTTTCAGGTTGCTTTAGGTTGATGAGTGTTGGGTTGGTGGGTGATTGCTAAGTGATTTTGGATAGGTTCCAGAGGTTGTAAATTTACTAGTGTCAGAGAGTAACCCATGTAAAATTGAACCTTTACTGTTGGTACTATTAAATCTAGTCTGTGTGTTTTGATACTTTGTGTGTAACCATAAAAGTTTATACTAGCTGAGGGAAAGTCTGATATAAGGATTTGCCAGTCAATATTCACATCTCTGAGTATGATTTTTTCATAAAGTATATAATTAGTTGTACAGGAGAGGACATCTTCCAAAGTTGTTAAATTATTCCCAGGTGGGATATAGACTATAACAAAACATATATATATATATATATATATATATATATATATATATATATATATATATATTTTTTTTTTTTTTTTTTAAGCTTTTGCAGTTTATACTAGTATTTCAGCATTTTGGAATTGAAGGACGTGTGAATAGGGAGAGACTTGAATAAATGAAGGCTAGTCTTTCTGCTTTCTTGTGTGGCCTATCAGCTCTGATAATACTATAGCCTGGAGGGAGTAGTTCAGAGTCTTTAATGTTAGGCCTAAGCCAAGTTCCTGTGATTGCAAGAATATTAGGGTTTTACTGTGATATCCAGGCATGCAGCTCTGTAATTCTGTTACAAATGCTACATAACTTGATAATGACAATATTTAATTTGTTTGGTAGACAAGTGGGAGAATGATGGGAAAGGGGTTTGATGTGCTAGTTGTATTAGTATGGATAGGGGCTGTTTAATGATAGGCCAGTACGGCTGGAAAGAGGTATAGCTTGAGTTGGTAGATGAAGAAGGGTTAGTTACTTCACAATTTTGTAGGGGTAGTTCTTTGTTATTTGGATTTATTGGTATGTTTTTGGGGCCTGAGTTGGGGTAGGATTTTTGAGAGGTAGTGTTGAGCTTGTTTGATCCTGGATGTAACAGATGTAACAGGTTGAGAGATTTTGATCCTGGATGTAACAGATGTAACAGGTTGAGAGATGGTGTAATGATTTAGATGGGATCAGTATCACTTTTTTGTTTGAGTAGAGTGGCAGTAGTGAAGTATTTTGTGCTTAAAATAAAGACAAGGTGAGAGATTAAAAGTCAGAGAGATATACTGATATAGCTATTCCCAATTTCACAATATGCTGAGTAAACTGTAGGAGGAGAGGTGTATAGAGGTGAAAGTTCACAGTAATAATTTACTAGATAGGATGCTAGTAGCAGCAGAAAGGCATGATGCTTGAAGAAACATTTGACATTTTGGTGGTTCTAGGAAAGAGGAAAAGTGAAGTGTAATATGTAGCAGAGGTGGATGGAGGCAGAGGTGAATATTTGACTTACTAGTTAATTCTAGTTATGTAAAAATGCGCAGGGTAATGGAGGAGTATCAATGATATCTGAAGTCAGTCAGAGGTATAAGGAGCAGAATACAACTAAGGACACTAGTAATGAAATGAAATTTAGTTGCATGTAATAGTATGAAGAGCAGATGAAGCAGATGTAATTTATGTGGTGGAGGAGTGAAACAAAGTGAGTAGTTATTTGTGAGATGATTATGTCGCTGCAGAGGGAGGAGTTAGGGGTCTTGTGTGGAGCAGGTTCGGACAGAATCCTGCAGGAAAACAATCGGTGTGGATTATCAAAATGGACATAAAATGCCTTATTCGACTCAGACACAGCAACATCAGTGGCAGTGTTAAAAACTAACAGCAAAAAGTTGGAAGCATTAATGCAAAAAATAAGAAAGATTGTATCAGCGGGAAATAGAAAAGGACAATGTATCAAGCAGTAGTATGATGCTAAAGGAGATAGAACTGGGCCAGCCCAGATGGGGGAAGTAGAAAGGGAGTTCAGAGTAAGATATATGCAGCAGGCAGCAGCCAAAACTCAATAGCAACTCCCTTTGCCTTACAACTGAGAGAAAAACAGGAGTGTGTCTAGGGTACAGCAGCACCGTAAAAACTAAATAGGCTCCTGTAGGAAGGAACCCGGTATGTTAAGTATTCCTGAGACACCTCAGTATTCATAAAATAAGGTGAAAGGGGACAGTTGCACTCATTCCAAGACAGGAGATACCAACGACAGTGACATATCCCCTACACTAAACCAGGAAGTACCTAACTAAACAGACTAATCCAGGAATACCTGACTGAACAGTTACAACATAGGAAAGGTCTTAACTTAAGGCATTTATTGTGACTTTTCACTCTAATGCCCTCTGGAGCCCAAATAACTGGGAGTCCTGACCATGCTTCAGACCCTTGCCTGATGTTACCAATGATGTCAATCTGGAAGGGTGCTTGAGCCTAGCCTCACTGTACCTAGTAAAATGTATTAGAGAGAGCTTAGATTGCGTGTTAAGAAAATTGTGCAAATATCTCGCTTAACCAAAGACACTAAGCACTGTATATTAACTGAAGTAATGCAATGTTTGATGACTACTTAAGGGTTAATAGACAGAGTGGGAACAATAACCACCTTTATGCCCAACAGCAGCAATCCAAACAAATACAGTGAAGTGCTACTGCTGGGTGGATCATCTTAGTGAAGAGCTTACTGCAGTAGCAGATCATGCTAGAGCAAGGTTTGAGTAAATCTCTAAGCATGTTCTTATCCACTGCCTGCTTATGTAAACGCAGTATGTTACGTAACAGTAACTCACAAGCACAGTATGCTAACTTAAGTGGTGGAAACAGACTTATAATACTTTAACTTCTAACTCCTATATCAGCTACTCATCTCTGTATTAGGGCCCTGTGAATCAGAACTTAGCAGCTTTGCTGTTACACAAACAAGGTTAAACACAGAGAGAAAATAAAAAGCCACAAACTCTTACAAATGCATTAGCTGCATACAACTTTACCTAATTAAATACATAAAGCTATGTAAATCAAATAAGCACACAATAATTAATGAACAGCAAAAATAGTTGTTATAACCATGTTAAAAGAAAAATATACATTAAAAATGATCAAAACACGGTAGGTTCAGGTTAAGGTACTTTAATCTTGCAGCAAGGAGACAAAAACATGCTAATACTGAGTTTGTCTAACTAGAAACAGGAAATGCTTACATTTTTATACACTTTCTAATAAGACATTGCCTACCAAGCTGACGTAGTGAATCACAAGTTTTGTCATCATCATTTAGTAATAATTATTTTCACAATATTCTACTGATTTATCAATTTTTGTGAGAAACTTCCTAAGAAAAACAACATGGCCTTGGTCACCACCGGTTAGATACATGCAATGTTACCATTCAAGGTACTATGGCTAATTCAAGCACAAAGCGGGTAGTTCATTTCTCTACCAATCCTTTGTCTACACTATATCTAAACTTCTGCAGCTGCACATGTTCCCATACTTTGAACAGAGCTGATTGTTTAAAATCATTACATTTACAGGATATAGCATTGTTCATTCATGTTCTCCTGACCTAGCAGATAACCACCTGCTTCTCAAGTACAAATGCAAAAGGCATAAACATGAATATTGCTGTGCTAGCAATTACTAGGTCAGAGGGCATCTTGCAAGTTTCAGAAAGCACACTGCAGTTTCAAAAAGCATCTTTTCAGTCTCATATGAAACTCAATTATATATAAAACAGTGCATACAAAATAGAATGAAAAATGTGTTAACTTATTTAGTTTCTAATTACCATTAAGCATACACACATTAATACATATTTTTCTGACATTTGCCCCCTGTTAATACTTTTTAATTCTATTTTCAAAAGAATAAACAGTTTACTTTTTTTCCTAACCTCTTCCATTCAGGATTTGCAGTTAAGAAAGTCATTTAGTTTACTTATGAAAGTGTTTCACACTCTAACAATTCGTCAAGTTCAGTACTTTGATACATAGTCTCAGAAACTGATATGTCTATAAATTCTTTGATCAACTTTTTAATGCAGGGGATGCCACAACAAATACAAGCTCCTATTAGAAGCAATCCCACACAAATGGCAATCAAGATGTTCATTAGGATGGAACCCCACCCCCCAAACAGATTCTGGAAAAAGTCCGTCAGAGGGTTTGGGCCTGGCTTGGTCATGGCCGACACTTGCTGTATTACCTCAAGGTGATCATTTATCTCATGCTGGTGATCTGGTATGTATGCACAGCATTCTTCTTTGATTAAAGGGCACGTACCACCCCTCGCTGCTAGGGTGAAGTCAAGAGCCATTCGATTCTGGAGCACTACAGTTCTCATAGCATACAGTTCATCTGTTATCAGTTCAAGAGCAGAAAAAGTTGCATTACTCATCACTTCGAGAAGTTTGGATAGTTTTCGCAGTTCCAAAATTGATTTTACTGCTCCATATGCAGGTAATATGCCTGCCCACGATATAACAGCATCACTCAAGTCCATGTGCGTCAGTTTGGTACCCACAGTATGATGATCTTTCCAGCCCGCCTCGATCTGTCCCACTGGATTTTCAGGCTTTCTGACAACTTTCTTGGCCACATCTCGGGTATTTCGAATATTTCCCTGAGGCAAGACTGCAGTGTGTCGTATGGCCGGGACCAGGTACCCCAAAAAACAACTGCCGGACCAATTCTCAGGTAACCATTTATATGCTTTTTTACCACATACAAAATAACAATCCTCTACCTTAGTAGTTACTTTGTTACGAAATGACTGCCCTGCATGAAACATTTTCTTATCTATTACAGATAGTTGTTCAAAAAGTACAGGATTACGTTTCACTTGATCAATAGTCTTATGCATGGACTCAAGAAATGAGCCATAGTTTGAACTACAAGATCCACCCATTTTGTTTGGTTTGGTATAACATTTATAATGTATTTTATAATGTACAGTCACATTGCACTTACTCCAACCCACTTGGATAGTGTCATTTTTTGTAAAAACATACAATTCCCTTTTGTGTCACAGGCAAATACAGTGCTACCTTATCATATGCTTTAATGTCTACTGTGTCATAAACCAAATTCTCCCAGGTCTCTTCGACCCCTAAGGGGATTGCAGTCATCAATAACCCCCCGTATGCTGTTGGTATGGCTGTGCAAACCCAGCAGTTTGAAACATTAAAAGTCTCAGCATACACACGTGTAATTGCCTGATAAGTGTTAAAGTTTGGGTGCCAGTCTATGTTCGGCTCATCACGTTTAATCAGTTCAACTTTTGTGGCAGGAAAAAGGAAAGGCCACAACAAAAAGAACAATGTTATCAGTATGGCTACCAGAATAATCATGCAAGTTTTCTGAGATCGTTCTCTATTTGCTCTATACCTGGTCATTTTGCTCTCGTTGTACAGTAGTAGCAAGGTTTTTGTCCAGTTCAAAGTTCTTAACCAGTTTACAGTGTGTCAAATGAATCCAGGATGCTTGCTCCGCAATCTTGACTGCAGTGGGTGTTGACAGTAATACCTGGTATGGCCCTTCCCACTTCGGAGAACTCCAGTTCTTTTTCTTCACAATCTTCACCCAGACACAGGTGCCTGGGGCTACTGCTGCTTCCAATTGTTTCATTTGTTCTTTATCTGAAACAGAGTTTAACTGTAAAAGTTTGTTATTCAAAAATCGCCTCATATACCCTGCAAGTGAACTGTCAGCCTCCTGCTCTGCAGGCATGAGAGGTTTCCATTGAGGTGTATAATATGCCCTTCCAAACAAAATTTCAAAAGGAGTTAACCCTTTTGCATTTGGAACAGTTCTCATGCTCAACAGTGCCAGAGGTAAACAGTGCATCCAGTTTTTTGTGTCTCACTAATCAATTTTCTAAGCTTATTTTTCAACACCCCGTTGTGTCTCTCTACTAAATCTGCAGATTGGGGGTGGTATGCACAATGATTCTTCAGTGATATCCCGAAATAATGGCTAAGTTGTTGTATAGTTTGATTTACAAAGTGTGTGCCATTGTCACTATAAATCTTTTCCGGTATACCAAATCTAGGAATAATTTCTTTAACAAGGACCTTTGCAATAGTAGCTGCAACTGGATTTTTAGTTGGAAAAGCTTCCACCCATTTGGAAAACATATCTATAATGACAAGGCAGTACTTCTTATTTTCGCATTTGTTCAGTTCTATAAAATCCATACAAATAGTATGGAACGGATATGGTGGTACAGGGAAACTCCCTTGCTTAGGTTTCAAGGCCCCTTGTGCATAATGCTTGTTACAAACATGACATGCTGCACAGAAGTTTTTTGTATAATTAGTAAAACCGTACGTTGTGAACACTCGATTCACTAACTGTACCATCCCCCCTGTTGAGACATGGCACTGCCCATGGCTCAACAAAGCTGCATATCTAAACAAGTTAGATGGTAAGATTGGTTTGTTTTCTTTGGAGATGTACAGTCCCTTCTCAAGGATTGCTCCTCATTTTATCCATTTCTGTTTTTTTACATTTGTAATAAGTGTCAGCATTGTTTTCAACATCTCTAAGTCTAAAATTTCAGATGGTTGTAATTCCTCACTCAAAAGAAGAACTTCTGAAGCTGAAGCTGCTTGTTTTGCAGCTGTATCAGCTGTCGCATTACCTTTTGAAATTCTATCCTGTTGCCTGGTATGAGCTACACATTTGCAAATAGCTACTTTCTGAGGTAACTGAATAGAGTCCAACAAATCTAAAATAAATTGCGCATGATTAATTGGTTTACCAGTAGATGTTATCATTCCTCTATTTTTCCACTGCTGCACAAAAACATGTACAGTAGAAAAAGCATACTGACTGTCCGTAAAAATGTTCACTTTCTTACTCTTTGCTAAGGTATATGCCCTGGTCAAAGCAATTAATTCTGCTGCTTGTGCAGATAAATTGTGTGGTAAAGACTTCGCTTCTAAAATCTCGGTATCAGAAACTACTGCATACCCTACTAGATTCTGTCCTGTAGGACCCCTCCTGCACGAGCCGTCCACATAGTATGTCACCTCGGCATCATCCAAGGGAACATCCATAAGGTCTTTTCTAGGTAGTGTCTTTTGCTCAATCTCCTGCAGACAGCAGTGGGGTGTACCATCCACAGGGGTTGGGAGCAAGGTTGACGGGTTTAAAGTTGTGCATCATTCAATTGTCATATGAGGTTGGCTCAACAGTATAGTCATACAGGAAAGATGTCTAGCAGGAGAAAGATATGCTACTTTTTTTTACAGTAAAATAATCGCGACTGCATGAGGCGGTCTCAATGTGAGAGAGTGGAATAATACTACTGAGGCTGAAGCCTGCACTGCCATTGCAGCTGTGACCACTGCTTGTACACAGTGGGGCAAGGATCGCACCACTAGGTCTAACTGTGATGAATAGTAAGCTATGGGGCATTGCTTGTCCCCATGTTGTTGTGTTAACACTGATGTCATATAACCTTGCTTACAATCTACAGTTTGGAAAAATCGCTTATGATAGTATGGTAATCCTAAAACTAAGGAAGAAGCTATCAGTTGTTTCAGTTTGCAGAAAGCTGATTCTGCTTCTGGTGTCCACTGTAATAAATCCTGTGCTGCCATCGGCTTTTTAAATATCAAGTTTGTCAGTGGAGCTGACTCCAAAGCACAGTTTGGTATCCAACTCCAACAAAAGTTAGTAGTACCCAGGAAGGACATAATTTCCTTCTTGGTAGTTGGTCTAGGTGCTTGTAATATTGCTGTTTTTCTGTCTTCATCTAATATTCTGCCTTCTTTGGATATTACATATCCTAGGTATTTAACTTGCTTTCTCCAAAGTTGCAGTTTGTTTTTGTTTACCTTGTGTCCTTAAGTAGCTAAAAATTGCAATAATGCTGTGGTATCCTCCCTGCATTCTTGCTGTGTGGGGGCTGCCAGCAGAATGTCATCTACATAAAGTAAAATCTGACTACCTTTCGGTGGAATAAATCTCGCCAGGTTACTTGCCATTTCCTGTGCGAATATTGTTGGACTTTCACAATACCCCTGTTGTAGTCTCGAATATGTATACCATTTCCCCTGAAATGTAAAACCTAACCAATATTGGCTATCTGGGTGTATTGGTATTGAGAAAAATGCATTACTTATGTCTACCACAGAAAAATACTTCTGTTGAGGTTTTAAATCATTCAGTAAAGTGTTTGGATCTGGCACCATTGGTGCTCTGGGTATAACTGCATCGTTCACTGCTTGCAAATCTTGGACCATACGCCATTCCCTGTTTGCTTTTTTAACAGGAAATAAGGGTGTATTACATGGTGAATCAGGAGATTCTACCAAGACTCCTTCCTTAAGTAAGGTTGCTATTATAGGTTTGATTCCTACTTCTGCATCCTTCCTTAAGGGATACTGTCTTTTTTTGAGGTCTAAATGCCGATTTTGGCATAATAATAACTGGCCCTGTTGTACGAATAAGTCCTACATCTGATTTCCCTGTCGACCAGAGAATCTCTGGTATGTCTCGCAAGGCTTTTTCCTCTTCCTCTAGTAAGAGTGCTACTCAGCTATCCTCACTTGCCTGTGTGTGCACAGCTGGGTGCGTTTGTATTAATTTCTGCTTTTGTACTCCTTGTTCAGAGAGTTTTAACTCTGTCTGTTTTTCCCATTTTGTGACTTTCTCTCCTAGGTCTGCCCACTTTAAATTTCTATCTTTAGTTAAGCTGACATGTGGTAATCGATTCGATTTGTAAAGCACTAGGAATTCCTGGGGTAATGAACAACTTACTACACTGTTTCCTTCTGTGTCCCAGTACAAATTTCATAATACTAACCTATTCGCCTGGTTTCTAAACAGTTCTTGCTCATATTCTTTATCAGGTCCTGGTCTGCTACAGTAATATAGAGTGCAATGCAATAAATGCTGTCTGTCAGTGTCAAGGGAGGGGGATTTACTGATGGCTACATTCATCAGTTCTTTGGTTACTGCCCCTGGACCAGTCGTAACCAAGTCCTGGCTGTACCAATAAAATGTTTCACCCTCCGGTCGCACTACAAAAGTATCCATTTGTCGCTGTGCTTCCATACCCTGCATAGTTGGAACTAGGGCTATGCCAAATATCTGCATTAAATCTCTGCCCAAGAGATTCACTGGGCATTTTGCAGAAACAACAATTTTGCTTTCCTGGGTCATCCCTGAAACTGGGTCAGTTATCGCTATGTTATGTGAGAGTGGCTCCCGATACAGCTGTCCATTAGCTGCTTTCACTAATATGTAATCTAGTGATTCTGAATTTTCTGGTAGCTTGGAAGGATGTATCAGGGTCCGTGAAGCCCCTGAATCACACAGAAATTTGACTTCCCTCCCTTCCACCAGAAGTGTAACTTCCGGTTTCGTGTCTGCTAGGTAGAGCTCTAAACTCAGTAATGCTAGGTCCAAAACTTCATTATCTACAAATTCATGTACGTCCTCTATGCCTTCTGTCACATCCTCTATTCTTTCTACAACATTTACATTTGTCTTTTCCTGTTTTATCTCATCCAGTGATTCCTGACTATCATATAGTCATTCCTCATCCTCCTTATTTTCCGTAGTTACCTTCTTATTTAGCTTGCAATCCCTTGCTAAATGTCCCTTTTTCCCACATTTGAAACACTCACCCCTTTTCTTTCTTTCTTCAAAGTCTTCTGATCATTTATCAGATTGTTTATTTCCCTGGGTATTTTTCTTACCCTTCTTCCCAGTTTGTACTACAAAGACTTCTGATCCATCTTCTACTGCAAATACTTGAGTTTTCTTTTTCTTTTTACTATTAAAATGCCTTTCAGCATGTCTTGCATATTCGAGTAATGACTGTAATCTACTTGTACGATGATCTACCATGTGTTTTGTAATAAAGCTACTTATGGGCATAATACTGCCTTTTAAAAATGCATTCTTTAGCTGTTGCTCATATGGGGAATCATGTGTTTGATATTCAGGTACCTGCATTCCACAATGGTTGTTAAAGCATTCTAGCAATCTGGCATAATATCTATCAACAGTTTCACCTTCTTGTTGTATGCATTGATTAATGCAAGTCCAATCAGCCCTAGGCTTCCACTTTTCAGAGATTCGGTCTGTCAGACCTTTTACTCTGTTGTCCAGCTCCGCGTTACTATGTGGGAGTGGTCTAAGCTCTGCGTCATGGAGATTCCAGTTGCAACTGATCATGTGCCAATCTGGACCTACGATTTGTCTAACTACTTTTTCTACTTCTTCTCCATTTAAATGGCAACTTAACCTCATGCCCTGTAAGTCTTCTAAGAATTTTCTAAAATTAACTTTCGGATGGGGAATTCCCTCTGTGGCTTTCTGGATGTCTTCCGGTGTCCACGGTCTATATACTAGTAGAGTTGGATCCTGCCCTGCCTGTGGATTTGGCACTTCTATGAGTGGACATATCTCTTCCTCACTCATAGCTCGTGAATTTCCATTTATTTCATACAATTCAATATTCCCTTTTAAATTACGTGTTCAAGACCTGGTCTCGATAGGATCCCTGACAAATGGTTTTGATTTCGCAGGAACAGCTGGGTATAGCGGAGGTGGACCAGCTTGTCCACTCACTTCATATTCTGGTAAGGGAAGCGGAGAGGGAGGAGGAGGGCCTGTTGCTATTACCAAGTCATTATCTTCTTTATCTAAGAACATTGCTTTTGAATTTTTAATCTTCTGCTCCCTACGGTTTGCTTCCTCAAGCCACCTGTGTGCCTGTGGGATTCCTAATTGTCGTTGCCTTTTTAGCTGACCTTTGGCATCTGTTTTAAGTTGTCTGACAAGTTTAATAAGTGCAGCTTTATCTAAATAACCATCAAATTTATACTTATTAACCCATTTTGCATAATACTTAACATTATCGACACGTTGTAACTACATATATTTCACGTCTTCGGTTAGGGATGGGTCTTGGGAACATTTCGTGCACTGATTACCCATGTTGCCTTTAGCTAAGCTAAATTGTTACGTAACCCTTTCTATCACGTGGCACCACGATTTTACACCTTTTCACAGTTTATCTAGAATAACTGTCTACCTATTCCGTTTCCCTGATCTATGACAAGACAGTAATCTTTCTGTCCCTGATCTGCACATGCAAATCTCCCTGACAGAGTAACACTGTAACAAGTCCCTGATCTAAAAAAGAAAAAAGGTAAAATTCCTCCTTACCTGACCCTCTGTGAGTTGATCCACCGGAACGTTGACTCATCCTCCAATCCCAGATCAGAAACAGTGGCTGGCCTCTTTCGAACGACAATTCAGTTGGAGGTCTTTTAAAACAGAAGAGCTGATGTAGCCACTTCTCCGTACGGATGCATGCCACCAGGCCCAATTCTGGCCTAGGCCTAGAGCGAGAGATAGTCTCCAGCTCGAAGGACCAAACTGTTAAAAGAAAAATATACTTTAAAAATGATCAAAACACGGTAGGTTCAGGTTAAGGCACTTTAATCTTACAGCAAGGAGACAAAAACATGCTAATACTGAGTTTGTCTAACTAGAAACAGGAAATGCTTACATTTTTATACACTTTCTAATAAGACATTGCCTACCAAGCTGACGTAGTGAATCACAAGTTTTGTCATCATCATTTAGTAATAATTATTTTCACAATATTCTACTGATTTATCAATTTTTGTGAGAAACTTCCTAAGAAAAACAACATGGCCTTGGTCACCACCGGTTAGATACATGCAATGTTACCATTCAAGGTACTATGGCTAATTCAAGCACAAAGCGGGTAGTTCATTTCTCTACCAATCCTTTGTCTACACTATATCTAAACTTCTGCAGCTGCACATGTTCCCATACTTTGAACAGAGCTGATCGTTTAAAATCATTACATTTACAGGATATAGCATTGTTCATTCATGTTCTCCTGACCTAGCAGATAACCACCTGCTTCTCAAGTACAAATGCAAAAGGCATAAACATGAATATTGCTGTGCTAGCAATTACTAGGTCAGAGGGCATCTTGCAAGTTTCAGAAAGCACACTGCAGTTTCAAAAAGCATCTTTTCAGTCTCATATGAAACTCAATTATATATAAAACAGTGCATACAAAATAGAATGAAAAACAGTACCCCAAACAGAATCCATCAGGAAAACAGTCTGGAATATCAAAAGGTAAGTAAAAATGAGTCTGCAGACTGTCAAAAATCTTCATTGTATAAGAATGTTCCAAAATATAGATACTTCAAGAAGTGGATATGAGAGTGTAAATCAACAAAAGTCTTTTGTAAAGAAAGAAAAGCAGCCATACATTTAATACAATTAGAATTAGTGCATTGATTCTGCTGGAAGGGACTAGATCTGCTATAGAATGCCATAAGAACTGTATGTACATAGACAAGATCTACATGCTACAGTATACAGGTGTGAAAAGATATGTGAATAAATTTATTGGAGAAAGTTTTTATATATGTAGACCACAGGAAATCAGAGAGTGCATTTGAAAAGCATTTGTATAAACACCTCTAAGATTGCAAAGAATGTTGTTGAGATAACAGAAGTATGACACCACTTTAAAATATAATTGATTGTATTGCTAGACCAGCAAGAAAATCTGCTTGCTGATGAACTGAAAATTAATTGGATAATTCCACAACTGCAAGTGAATGAAATGATGCTTTAAGTGTATTGGTAGTGCATCGAAAATTATCCAAAATGCAGATACTTCAAGAAATGGCCATGAGAGTGTCAGTCCAACAAAAACCTTTTAAAAAGAAAGAAAATGACCCAGGAATTAATACAAGGAATAAATAAATTGTATACAAGGCTGATAAGCAGTGGCTACTCAATTAAAGAATGAAATATTGATAATAACACATGAATCACATTTATACATTGCAAAGTGCAAAGACAGACCCCAGGATTCACAAAGGACCGATTTCCATGCAGAAACATTGTAGGAGCTCCTGCAAAGGAAATGGCCACTGAGCGATCCAGGAAAGTGCCGTTTTCACGTGCATGAGCAGCCCTACACTGTTCTAGCATGGAAAACTGGCAAATATGCAAATCACCTCATTTGCTGGTGAAAACCATGCAAATGAAGTGATATTGCGATTCTGCAAGCTGCCAGGTCTCCATGCTAAAACAGCATCAGCGCAGAAATGTATTCAGAAAATAACAGCACATTTCTGCATCTGACAAAATAGAGGCATGACAGCTCATGTAAAAGCATGTATTATGTTTAATACACATGGCAATGGCCAAATATAAGGTCATTGGCATTAAAAAAAGACTTTCGGGTTTTCCCGGTTAGAGATCGCCACAGCAGAACTCAGGTGCGCTCATGACTGGCAGTGGATTTTTATGGTGCCAAGTTGCCAGCCCGATGCCCAACCTTCAACGAAGGCATGCCCATTCATGCTCGCACCTACTTGCATGTCTTTAATGTCACTCAACCACAGGGAGGACATGCAGACTACACACAGAAGGTGCTCCAGCCGAGAATCAAAGGGGAGAACCTCTTGCTGTGAGGTGGCAACGCTAACCGCTTCACTACTGCGGCTGTCGCCATTGGCATTAATAAAACAATTTATTTTATTTAAAATTAAACTTTTTTTTGGGGCCGATCTCAGCCGTTTAAGCTTAGGGCAGTGGCACACAAATGGGATTGTGCTGAAAATAAAAAAAAATGAGAAAAGTCAATTTTAAGTTAAATCTGCATTTTGCCATTATAGTCAATGGCATGCAGAATGTAAACAATACCAGGGGGCACTGGTTGTCAAGGGGAAAGGATCTGTTTAAGTGCAGTAACTAATGACCTACACAGTGGGGTATGCAAATGAGGGGAGTTATACTGAATCACAGATTTCTTCAAAGTGTCAGCTTGTACCTAACCATGTAGGTACAGCAATAGAACAGTACACGTCTAAGAGCTGGATGACCTCATAAGGGGGTTTGTCATACTTGCTGTAAGCTCATTGGAGCTCTGTGGCCTGTGTTTGCCCTTAGCTAAGCACAGCTAAGGAAGAGGGTGTGTCTGAGGCTGTATTGTTTTATTCCAAGAAATGCAGCACGTGTTCATGTCCAGGGAGGGCCATTTCTGCTTAAAAGTGCTTACATTAGCTAAAAGGGTGTGCGTGGTATGCAGCAGGCCTAAAAACAAAAAAACACAGGAAATAGCAGAACTGTTTACATTTGAGCACTGGGTATGGGTGGCACACCTCTGGGCTTAAATAGGGAGGAAGTGGGAAGGGGAAACAGCAGTAGGAAGGCAATCAAGGAGAACTAGCATAGCTGGCAGGTGGAATGGATCAAAATCAGCCAATTATACATGCAGCAGCCCAGCACGCTAATATAAACTATGCAAACACCCTACAGACTGTTTTTTCCCATAAACTCTGCACCACCTGTGTACACAGATGGGGGGATTTTTAACTGGCAAAAATAACTAAAAATGTTAAAGGCTGCTGTTGCTTTACTCCATCAATATGTGCTAGAGGCTAACGGTGGTGAGGAGGATAATTCTAACAACCGACCCACAGTGAGGAGAAGAAGAAGAGTGTACAGACCCAGGGTAACCTACCAGGGCCTACATCAGCTGGAGATAGTAGAGTGCTGTAGAGTGGACAGTGACATTCTACAGCAAATCATTGAGCTGTGCTGGCCACACCTTACACACAGAACTAATAGAGGGGAACCCATCTCAGTGGGTACCAAGGTATGTCTAGGCTAAAGAATACTAGCCACAGGTACCTTCCAAAGACCAACTGGGGATATCATAGGGATATCATGGGGATCTCACAGGCATCAGCATCCAGGGTACTCCACCAGTTCCTGGATGCCATGACACAACATGCCAATGAGCACATATATTTCCCCACTGCCCATGAGGAGCTGACCACATGTATGCATCTCGAGCAGGGTCTACATAAACCACAAGGGCTTCCCCTCCACAAACTGCCAGGTCATGTGCAATGCCCAGGGCATTATTATGAATGTGTGTGCTGGCAGCCCTGGAAGCTATCACGACTCCCATATCTGGCATTGCTTACAGCTGTATCAGGCGTTTGCCAGGGGGGACATCCCACAGCCATCTAGTGGGGGATGCTGGCTATGCACTAGAGCCGTGGCTGATGACATCCATCAGAAATGGACACACCGGAACAAGAACACCATAATGAGGCACACAAACAGAGCATGTGTTTGGGATGCTCAAGTCACGGTTCCGTGCCTTGACATATCCACTGGATCCTTGCAGTACTCTCCAGCTACATGTACACAAATATTCATAGTATGTGCCATGCTACACATTATGATCCTGTAGAAACAGCTGCAGCAGGAACAGCATGGAGCAGGCCACACTGTCCCCCATCATTGCCAACGCCAGCACAGGCACAGAGGGACTCGAAGGAGGAACATCCTGACTCTGCCCCTGTAGGCAGAAGGAGGCATGCCCGGTATGCCCAGGCCTTGGCAAAGAGGCAACCCATAGCACACACACTGACACTGTAGGGACCCAGAGACTGATACCTCTCTCCGGCTCACACATATAGTAAAAGGGATGCCAAACATGACACTACCCAAGCTTTACCATGTACAGGGAGTATACTATGTGCATCCAACATAGTCAGCCCTCCAGCACTGTCCTCAATACTGTCCCAGCAACAAGGTAAGTCACTCTTCCTATCAATTACTGAATGAAGTAGTATGTTCTCATACTTGTGTGTATGATATGGATGCAACCATGCAAGGGAAATGAGTGGCTAAATGGGATAACAGCAGACAGCTATGTGGGACAGCAGGAAAGTCATAACAAATAGTGGTGTCAACATACTAGGCAGCACTACACAAGTTGATGACCACCACTGCAGTACATGTGATGGCCCAAAGAACTGTGGGTGTCAAAAGGTCACACACATGGATGTCAGTGAGGGTCACATATCCACCAACAGCCTCACCCAGCAGGACAGGTGTACAAGACCATGAAGAAAGGCTGGGCTAAGGCCCCCAAATGATGGCAATGGTGAACAGCCCCCCACCAGACCTACGCAGTCATACTACAACAGGTGTGGCAGTTGCATTCCAGTTCTGAAGGGTAAGAAGTTTGAAACTGAAATATATGCTATTAAGATCTAACATGTATACTCTACTGATATGCCTCCTGTCTGTATGATAGGTTACAATACAATATGAAATAAAAGCCAACAGAGTAACCAACATACCAGTACAGTCATTTCAAATGTTAAAGTCTGCAGGTATACACCCCCCCCCCACAATCTCATGTAGAAATGCAGTAATAGATGGCCTGCAGCACTCTCAAATGGCCTACAATCCTCTTGCAAAGACCCATGCCTCACCCATAGTGTCAATGTATGGAATGGCAGGGGGTCCCAACTAACAACCTAACAGTAAACAGAAAACAAATGCAAGGCCATGTTGACAAATACCAGTAGCATGCCTCCCCATGTCATACTGCAAGGACTGTGGATCAGGGCATAAATACTACTAGGATAAAGGCCCAACTATAGGGATACCTCTGAGATATTGCTTACATAATGTTAGTTGGAGGAGAGAAAAACATAGGGGTGATGTAAAAGCATGGATGTCACGAAGTGTGAGAAGTCTGAAACTCTAATGTCAGCCCATACTACTTCCGACTGCAAACCCATGAATGAATAGCCAAAAACCTGCTTGTAAACCACAATGTGAAGGTAAACTGACTGGATACGAGTCCTGCCTCTGGATAACCAGGGTGTATCTGTACAGCTGAGAGGTTTGGCCCCAACAGGAT
The DNA here is from genome assembly GCF_019279795.1 of Protopterus annectens. Taxonomy (NCBI): domain Eukaryota; kingdom Metazoa; phylum Chordata; order Ceratodontiformes; family Protopteridae; genus Protopterus; species Protopterus annectens. The sequence goes on from NC_056735.1 coordinate 454,636,814, forward strand.
ATGGCCATTCCATGAAGTTTAGAAAAGGACAAGGAGGGGAACCCTAGCTAGCATACTAACAAGGTGCTGCACCATTTACACTGAACCAGCAATATATTATCTGTAGCTACCCCTCCACAACGGCAGGTGTGTGCCAGAATGTGTAGTCTATATGCCTCAGAATATTGGTCTCAGCTTCATTCATCTTGTATTTCCCAGTAAATGACTGTGAGCAGAGAATGATAACTGTCAGTGGTTGATGACATAACACATCACAATGTAAAACAGTACATATGTCAGAATATCTATGCTACAACCAAACATGTCACACAAGCAGCATAGACAGCAATAATTACAGTATCCCCTGTATGTTAAGCCCATTGTGTCTCCATATTGGCAACCTATCTACAGATATCCTGCAGAAACAGTTTGCTAGATGTAGCTATAGCACACAAAACCCTAGACTGGAGTCCAACCCTCCCTGCAATGGATGCACACACTCAATATAGAAGGTCATACTAGGCATGCTCCTACACTTAGAGAAATGAAACCCATGTCTCACAACCCAGTGGACTACAGATATCAGTTATTCACAGCTGTCTGTGCACACTCCAGATTGTACTCCATTGATACTTCACACACACACACACACACACACACACACACACACACACACACACACACACACACACACATTGGATAGGAATACACACATATATCTAAGGCCAGCATAATATAATATGTCAAACATACATACACAGAAATGTGGGGAAGAGAAATACAGACAGCGACAGACAGAATCCCATTATGAGACCTGTCCCACCCACTACATATCCCATTGGCCTATATCACATGATGTGCTGATGTCATTCATTGTAGAAATACCTTTGGTTAGCTCTCAGCCCTATAGTGTCAGTGGTGCTTGTAATTACTGTGTAACACTACAATACAAATAGGTATCCATGTAGCAGTTGTAATCTCAGTCCTGTCAAATGAAAAGTTATGTGTGTGTGTGTGTTTCTAGATTAATGTGGTTGTGGCTATTCACACTCACGAAATGTCCCATACCCCTCCTTCAGCACTGCTGTTGATGTCACTCACCTTCAAAGATACCTTTGGACAGCTCACCAGCATATAACCACCTAGGTGCTTGCGATAACTGTGTAATACTATAGTATAGCAAACTAGTTATGTAGGAGTTCCAGTGCTTATCCTGGCAACTGTGTAAATGTGATTGTTTGTGTGAGAGTGTGTGTGTAACCTTGTAGAGACCTGATTTTGTAGTCATTCACACTTACAACACTTCCCTTACCCCTCCTTTAGCACTGCTGCTCATGTCACTCACCTTCAAAGATACCTTTGCACAGTTCTCCAACATGTAAGCTCCATGGCACATGTGATACATGCAGAACAATGTAGTAGCAATAACTACATAGGTATAGTTTTGAATCTCATCCCTGGCAAGTGTTTGTGTGTGTACATATGTCTACCCATGTATGTCCGTACTTCAAAGATTTTGACCCCATTTACCCCAGTACACATCTCAGTGCCTGACTTTAGCAGTCCTGCAAATATCATCCACCTTAGAAGTACCTGTTGGCAACCCTAAACCATGTAAGGTCAGTGGTGCATGTGGTAAATGCGTAACATAATGGTCCAAAAAGATAGAAGTTTGAACCTCATCCCTTGCAAATGTAAATGTGTGCCTAGGATAAAATGTTTTTTGGAATCTCTCACCCACTACATCACCCAATGCAATATTTACAAGGACTGGTGATGTTCCTCACCTTAGAAGTACCTTGGGACAACATCAATACTATAATCTCCATGGTGCATGCAATAAATGTGGTACACTGTAGTAGCAATACATAGCAAGGTAGGGGGTTGAAACTCAGTACTGGCAAGTGTGTGTGTGTGTGTGTGTGTGTGTGTGTGTGTGTGTGTGTGTGTGTGTGTGTGTGTGTGTGTGTGTGTGTGAGTGTGATCATTATCCAATATGGAGGTTGGTGTGATTGTGTAATAACATGATCCATTGGGGGTGGGTTTTGCTAAATTATAATGTTGAGGACCTAGTATATGTCACAATGTCCACATTATAAGGCCAACAGTTGTCAAACACCATAGAGGTTGGTGTAGACAATCCAATGCCCTAAATGTCTATTGCCATGTGCAATGACTATGTGACAGTATGGATTAGTGAATAATATAGGCAACCCTTCTATTACTCACAGACCACTCTCCACCCACATATCATACACAAACACACTTGGCTAGGCAACAACCACTATATTGGTAGTTCCCCTGCATATTGCCTCACAGATAGTACCCACAGTGTGATTGCAGTGGACTACATGCCTGTTGACCACAACAGCGCCACTGACATCAGAAAGTACTTTGATGTATTACATCTCCTGACTGAGTGTGTGTTATCCAGCAAGTAAAAGGACATGGCACCATGTTTCATCCTCTCAGTAGGCCAATCAATGTGTACAGTGGCCCTTTTGCCATGTTCCCCACTGGACACCTGCAACCACTGTAGCGTACCCCACAAAGGGAATACAATGCCTTGTACACATGCCCTGTATGGACAGATGCCACTAACACCACTGAATACCCGTATCATACTTTCAGTGTAGATGCAATCACTACCTCAGTTACATAGGCAGGTCTCACCAAATGAGGTCAGGAATGCTACATCAGAAGATACCAATGTGGACCCATAGCACGCTATGGTCTGGATTGCACTATTACCCCAAGGCAGTTGTACTGGAAGTATCTCCAATGCATTATAATGGGATACTAGTCTAGAGGTGTTCCTATCCATAATGAATATGGAGACAACACCACTTGTGGAGGTGTGGTGTGGTCCATGTTTAGGGGCTGACAGCTGTGGAATGCGTCATAGCCTGATACTGCAGGTCTGCTGTCTACTGCTGTGAACCACCTCTCCATTACAGTAAACATGTGTCCTCCACTCCAACAACTGCTATGAGTGACTGCATCCTGACAGTTAGATGTCCACTGTTGAGCAGCATGACCCTCAGATTGCATACATGTGTAGCCGTTATGGCAGTATTAACATTAGGAACACTGCATAATAAGGCAACATAGGGGTGGCAAAACATTTAGCCAGTGCCTGGTAAACCAGCAGTGACAGATGTAGGACATCCATGGCAAGTCACTGAGTTCTGTCAATCATACCATCCCAAGCAGCAAGGTTGTGATTCCCCTGAGCATGACGCATAACAAGTAAGTCAATGTTGCAGTCAACCATCTGTTGATAGTACCGCAGCATAATTCTGGGTGACAGAGGTACATTGCCCATGGCTACTGTCACTCCTGCCTGGACCACATAATCAGAGAGTTCAACCATGTCTCCTGTCATGTAGTCCAGGGAGGTGTGTCCCAAGTCATTCACACCCACATGTATACAGAGTGATACTCATAGTTATGGAGTGATATGACTGGTTGTGTCATGTTAGATGCTGGCATGTGATTCATATTTGGCTGTTACCTGCTCCATATTCAACTAAGTGAGTGGGATGTGTGTGCCTCAATATTGAGTTACCCATGATCCCTGTATTATGCAAGGTGGTTAGCCTTAGAGGTTGTGACCACACTGTGTCGGTTAAATATGTGCCCCTTGACATGTGCCATGTCACAGTGTCTAAGTGGGTGTCTGCCTTGCTGGTCTGTGCTGTTTGGGTAGATGTCCATTGAGTGCATCTGAGAAGGTGGGTGTGTGGGTTTTCACTGTATGTCATGGCTGCCCAACTGAGTGTCATAGTGAGCTATATTTTCCACATGGTGTGGTGCAGGTGTTGATCTTATCCTCTTGACCTGCTAGCCCAGTATTTGCTGTAGAGTGCATATGTCCACATTGGGTGATATATGGGTAACCCTCACAGATCTGAGTGTTTGGAGTTTAGAGCGGAGGGTTGTCTGTGTACATGGGGCAGTTGCAAAAGTGCCCCAAAATGGACAGGTGCAGGTTAATGGGTGAAAGCACAGATAACCGCCCTTCAAACATGTCAGGAGGGGTGGACATAACTAGTAAGTACTGTGGCGACATCTGTGATGAACAAGTACTGCTGACGGCTCACAGGAGTGCCACTCTTCTTTATACGATAACTTGGTGAAGTGCCAAGCCATAATGCTAGTTGAAGTGCAAGACAGAAAGAACAAGCATGATGTATGGGTGGAACAGAAGTCAGAGTGTCTGCCACCTGTAATATTTTACCACAGCTGTGCAGTTATCAGCAGCTTTGGCCATGTGAAAGCTCAGTAAGCTCTGTAGTATGGTAACTGTGTAACACTTTAGTAGACATACCTAGATAGGCAGGAGGTCTAACCCCAATACTGGCAAGTGTGTGTGTGTGTGTGTGTGTGTGTGTGTGTGTGTGTGTGTGTGTGTGTGTGTGTGTGTGTGTGTGTGTGTGAATCATTTACTGTCTGGCTCATACCATTTTTGACCTGTGTACTACCCTTTACACTTCCTTTCACTCCAATTTAGTAGACCTGTTGTTGTCATCCACCTCAGAAGTACCTTTGGTAGGGTTGGAAATGTCTAAGCTCTATGGCACGTCTCATACCTGTGTAGCACTATAGTAGGAATACCTAAATAGGCAGGACTTCTAATCCCAGTACTGGCAAGGGTGGCTGGCAAGGGCTTGACAACAAAGACATCAATGTCATAGAGAGTGTATTAGAGTTAGTTCTGAATAACTTTTTATTTTATGAGAATCAGTTTTTCTTGCAGAAAAGTGGGGTAGCCACAGGGGCTCCCTGTGGTAGCAGTTTTGCTAATAGTGTGATGGCTTACTGGGAAAGGGCATTCTTGTTTAACAACTTTAAATTTAGAGAACATGTAACTTGGTATACACGATACCAAGATGACATGTTCCTCATTTGGAAAGGTAAAGCAGTTTTAATTCAAGTATTTATAGATGAGATCACGAAGTTTATGAATTTTCTTGACTTCACCTACCAAATAGGTTATGATGAGATAGATTATCTCGACATCCACCTTTCCAAAGATACCCTGAATAATAGATTTAGGACCACCATCTTCCGTAAGCCCACCTATTCTAATGCATTCCTACGCTTTTCAAGCTGCCACCCCTTGCATCACAAGAAAGCAGTAGTCAAAGGGCAAGCAGTAAGGGCAGCAAGAATGGTTTCTAATTTTGATGATTTCATCAAGGAATGTGATTTGTTAAAATCTATGTTTAACAAAAAGGGTTACCCTCAGGCATTCACTGAACTCATTTTTAGTGAGGTTATTAACAAACGACTCACAGGCTATTTTCCCCCTTTGGTTTTGAAAGGTTATGATGTCCTTTTTGATGAGCCACAATTGGAGATGGAGATTAATTTTTCCCAAGTTCCCACTGATAGGCAGGTTATTAGATTCTTGACAGCCTTCTCTATGGATTCTCATTTTATCAAGGAAATCATAATTAAAACTTGGGGGTTTATTTTAGATGACCACGCACTAAGAGCAGCTTTTGGTCAAGCACCCCAGTTTACTTATAGAAGAGGTTTAAACTTGAAAAACTTAGTAGAGAATCCCAAAAAAATAGTGAAGGTACACAGAGGCATGTTTAAATGTGGTAGATGCCATCAATGTAATTATGTTAAAGTTACAAGGAAGATAACAATTAGAGACAGAGAATATATACTGGACGCCAAATTCAATTGTGATTCTCAAGGGGTGGTCGACGCAGCTGTCTGTGACCATTGTGAGGCTTTCTATATAGGGAAAACCGAAAGGAAAATTAAACAAAGAATCTATGAACATGTATATAGTATCAATAACTCCGTCATCATGAATGCCCTAGCTAAACATATTGTGGATTGCACAACACATAGGATTTCATTTGTAGTGTTAGAAAAAAATAGAGAGGAATTTAAGAGAGGGTCCCTGGGAGCTGACATTAGAAGAAGCTGAACTTACATGGCAAATTCGGACAGGTGCGCACACCTTACCAGGGTTAAATGAAGCCCTGTCCATTAAGTGCCTGCTTAAAAAGAAGGCTTTGGCTAGGTGAATAGTTTAGTGTTCGGAGAATAGGTGGATTTAAGGCACACACGTTCCATCAGTTTGGTTTGTAGTCTGTTAATATTACCTGCTTAGTCCACAGTATCAGCTATGTGTAGTATCTCATATGTGTCTAAATGCTGGTGATTTAAATTGTGTTGAAATGAGGTTTTTAAGTGGGTATGGTTTGTATACATTGGCAAAGTTTTTGCTTTTATTCTAGTAGTTCTTCAAATAATTCTTTTAAAGAATAGTCAGTTGATGGTAAAATATTGGGTTATGTTTTTCACTACTAATAAGTAAATATTCTAACTATTAATGTTTTAATACGTAGGTTTATATGAATGCAATATATTGTTGGTCCTTCAAGTGGGCTGTTGGTCTCACATATCATATTTTATTTCATAAAAATATAGTATATTAGATCTGTGAGTGACTCAACATAGCCGTATCTCAACCATGTAAAGGATACAATTTTAAGGTGTTATTTATAGTGCATAAATTTAGTATTGTCACTGTTTTTATTTTTAAAAAAAATCTTTATTTCTCTTTAATGATGATGTTGTCAGGTTGCTTAAGCATCCTAGTGTGTTTTAAGTTGGAGTAACCCACTGTAGCTTTAATTCTTAATGCTTGTGTTTGACATCAGGAGGGGTAATGAATTCTATTGGCAGCTCGTTTTTTGAATTGTCTTAAAAGGTGTTTTTTCTAAGTATTTTACTTTTTGTAATCTGAAGAAGCTGGAACATTTTTTCCAGCGAAAGCGATTACATTAAATCTTGATTTGGTTTATCACATTATCTGTTGTGGTGGATTAAGTGGACTTTAAGCCGTTCAGTTGCTGTTTTATCCAGAAATACCTAGATAGGCAGGAGTTCTTATCCTAATGCTGGCAACTGTTTGTGTGTGTGAAGATCATATCATGTGTGGCTTATACCATTTTGATATGTATACCATACACAGATGGTGACCACCTCCCACTGCCATTACTTTATATAGTGTGGCAACAGCATCTGCCTCACATGCAGCAGGTTAAACCATTGTACACTCCTCTGTACAGATGTGTCTGAAATATCCATATGTTTGAAACCTATACGTGGTCCGAAGTGGTCTGTGTGCCTTAACAATGTCCATGTATGTGATATTATAGCCAAATAGGCCACAGTGAGTGTACTGACACATATGGCAGCATGAGGTATCATACCTGCCTGAAACATCATACTGATAGGACGTCTGCCACCCTCACAGGTGGCCTGCCTTGTAGGTGCAGTACATGAGTACAGATGCTTGGTTTTACAAGTGAGCTGTACTTATTATGGGTCACATTAAATCATATTGTGGTCCTAATTAGTATGTAACCGGAGCACCATGCATCTTAAGAGGAGTGTGTACACAATTTATATCCACTGTATACCAGTAATGTGTCACGCACGACCTTACCTTAGGCCGTTTGTCCAGCACAATTTGCTGGCCTCTGTCCAGATGTCTTTGCACTGACAAGTTGTGACGTATGCTACAGGAATGTTGAATTCATGTCAGATAGGCCCCAGTGGTGACCACTGTGATGTAATACAGTTAACCCCAGCACAAGTGAACGTGCACAACAAGCAATATAGCTATTACATAAAGCAATATAGCTATTACTGATGGTGGTGTGCATGGTAAATTGCATGTGCTTCACATGCCTGGGGTATTGCTAGGCAACAACAGAGCAATGTAATACTCACCAGCTTCAGGCTGCTGTCCCATATGCAGACCAGAGGGCCCGAGGTAGTTGTGAGAGGGAGTTATTGTCAGCAGATGCACATGTGGCCTTGGTATAGGATGGATATAACATGTCTGCACATCTACAGTACTAACTGCAATAATACACAATGTCCTGTCCTCATCATAGATGAGCACCTCTGTACATTAGAAAACCCCATCCACAACTGCAATTGGACCTGACACATGCTTGTAGATACAATACAGATACATGTATGTCTGATACATTAGTGTACTAATCCCCACTGGGCCCTTACCTGCACACTCCTCATCCAATGTGTCTGTTCAACCCACCTCCACAATGCTTCCCTCAGCGTCATGGTTTGTGCATTCAGCGTGTGTCCCAAATGTGGTTAGGAGCTCCTCAGTGGGTGTTAGTGGGGGCTGGATGGCTGGGCCCCCACCTATGGCTAGTCGGTCCCTCACTACAGCAGCAACCCATTGATGGGCATGGCATTATGAGGTTGGTGGCCCGATGCTGCACATGCTCATAAGTACTGCTGTGCAGGTCGGCATCATTTATCCTGTGGACCACACTATTCAACAGTGCAGTCCTCTCCCGCACATCCTCTGCTCTCCATCCACATGACAGGGCATAATGTTCAATCACATATTGGGTGATGATGTCTGTTTCCCCAACAGACAATGCTGGTAGGTGAACACTCTGCATGTTACGTGGAAGACAAAAACAGGAAAAGGTCACAGGACCTCATTTGGTTGTCAAAATTCACATCAACAGTGGATATTACTTGCAAATAATCCGGACTACACCAGAACCCTACAATCTATCATGGCTATAGAAGCTTACATTACACGCCTGTCCCTGAGCCATCTTATTCCCCCCAGTGTTGGACACATGATTGCATAATCCTCTGTCCTCCATTCATTTCTGTGTAGAGGGTTGACAGTGGTCATTTTCCATGTGGATGGTGTGGGTATGGTGGCAGGTCTGTGTTTGACTGTGGTGTGTGATGGAGCTCTGAGCACATACCTGAGTTCATGTAGGTGGCAGCCACTGATGTTATTATACCACATGGAGATATGCTGTTGTTGCCATCAGTGGGCAATATGTACATGCTCATCATTACTGAGGGGAGGAGTGTGGCTGATGTGCATATCTCCATGTACAACTGGGGCGGACAGAGTGGCAATGTTCCCACCTAACCTGTGTGCTGCAGGTTGCCTATATCCATGGCATGTGCATATGAGGTGTTCTTTACCCCCAGTACAAGGTGAATTTTGCTGTTTCATCTGAGACTTATAGCTGGTTAGCAGGACATTAGTACAGCATCTCTTGTTGGGACATATATTCCTCCAAATCATATTTCCCATTATTACAGACCAAGTACTACATTCAGTTACTTGCTTACATGTTCCACTTATCTTTTTTCTTTCATCTCTTTTCCACTTTATGTTTCATTTCTTATTTCTTGCTCTCTGTGCGCTACAGGGATAGAGGTGGTTTGAATAGATGGCAGCATGGCGTTTGTAGGTGATGCCCATGACCAGGTGATGGCTTGTGCACCTATTGGGGTTCCCCACTTGCTAATTGCATGCAAAGCAGCTGTGTAGTTCTTCCAATAGCCAATGTCATGGCAACACACTCCTATAAATGAGTACTGCAGATGGGTGTTGGCCCTTTCCCTTATTTGTGAGGAAGACATCCTGGAGTTGGCCAATCTAGAAAGTTGATTGGGCAGCTGACAGAGTTAATTGATTTGTTAATGCCCCTGAGCCAGTCCTTGGTGGGGCTTTGTGCTAATTTTCATTACCAAAGGGTGGAAGTATCCGAAATGGATCAATGGGGAAGCACGAACGGCGCTAATGTAACTGGCAACAAAGGATCAAATGATCAGAAGGAACTTGTTTAACTCTCCTTTAATCTGGACTTGACACCACTTCTTCTTCGGGACTCTCAAGGTCCTGGTATTTCTAGGAGTGGATTACCCATACAAGTAACAGCTGGGCAGAAAGCGCCTACCCTTCTTAAGTCACCGCAAGGTACTGTTAATAACCATATTGCTATTAGTAATAGTATTAACTTTAAAGAAACCAAAGACTGGCTCTATAAAAAGTTTTCCTTTAAACAGAATGACAACAATGGAAAGCAGCCTATTATTACTGATACATATAGTATTAAGCTTGAAAATTTAAGTAAATTAATGTTGAAATATAGGACTCTTGATGTTGAAAACGAGTATTTGAATGAATGCATTGGTAGGGGAATAGTTCCAAAGGGGCTACGGGTTTGTATATTTCCAAATAGTGTCCAGGTGGGATCAGTTATTTACAATGAATTGATAGAATTGTTTAACAATTGTGGAGTAGACATTCTTAAACTTATAATAAAAGAGAACGTAAGATGTCAGAGTGAGTTACAGAAGGAAATAAACAAACTAGACCAATGCATCAAGGATGATTTGATATTTACTATAAAAGAAGAAAAAGAGAAATATTTTAACATAAGGGGTGAGATAGATAACAAATGTACAGACATAGTTCAGAGGAAATTTAAAAAGTTAGAGCATGACACACACGAATACAAAAGTGGTATTAGTTACCCTAAGCCATGTACTACAGGGTATACAAAGAATATCCATGGTTTTAACCAAGTTAATTATATTAATCATGAAGAGAATATTAGTGATGATAACCAGTATGAAGAGGAGCATTATGTTCATAAAGAGTTCCCCCCTGCGTAGATCTGAGAGACTGATGAATAAACCAGGGTACCAGCAATCAAATGTTCATTGGAGGGGGGGGGGGTGGATATATTAATTTATACCCATCCTACCAATATTGAAAGTAGTGAGATTACAGTTGATGGTGCTAAGCATATTTTTAACAATTTTTGTATTTACAATTTTAGTAACACTTCATTAGAGAAGGAACACTTTAGTCTGCTATCAAAGGGCTTTAAATTTATACCATATAGAAAGGGTGAGCTTACCAAATCCTTGTTAGACATCAAATTATTTTTAAGGAAAGTTAACCTAGGTCCAATATTGCACCCCAGTAGTGGGGAAGTAGACCAGGGTCTGAGATGAAGAACAGTTTATAATCCACCTCTCCACCCACAACTTAAAAATCTGGAAAACGTTATTGAAGTGAACTTAGGAATATGTATAAGAAAGTTAGATTTAGACATAATTTGAGTGTAAAGGAATGTAAATTACTTAATGTGTTGAAATGTAACCCTAATAGTAGAGTTATGAAACCAGATAAAGGTGGAGGAGTGGTAATTATGGACAATATTGAGTACGAGGGCAAAATGAATTCAATTTTAAGGAATAGGGACATATGTCTTAATGTATCTAAAAATGAGGTAAATATTGCCTACAATAAAATTGACATATTTTTGAATGACGTTATATGAAGGGTTTTATGATCATAAAACGTTTGCATATTTAAAAGTGGACAAACCCAGGGTACCCACCATTTTTGGGATCCCTAAAACTCATAAGAATGAGAGTGACCCACCTTTAAGACCAGTAGTTTCAGCGGAGGGATCTAAAACATATCCACTTGCTAAATATGTAGATACTAAATTAAAATGTTTGTGGACAAAGGAGTCTATTTTAAAAGACTCATGGGACCTTCTTAAGGTAATATCTGATGACCTTTATTGTAATGATCTTATATTTATTACCATAGACATTATAGATTTATTTTCTAGTATCCCCCATATCTCTGGGATGGAAATGTTTGAAGAAATGGTCTTTGATGATCATATCTTGCTCCACAATGACAACATTTTATGTGTAGCCTTAATGGATATGATACTCAAATATAACTTTCTCTGTTTTAATGGGGAATTTTATCATCAGATTCCAGGAGTTGTAATGGGTGCGACTTGTGCCCCCACATATGCCAACCTTGTGTTGGCACAGTGGGAAGAAAAATATATTTTAAATTCAGAATATGCCTCCTGTTGGACCCTCTATTGGAGGTTCTTGGATGATATAGTTATTCTTTTGTTCCACTTTTAAAATTAAGATCTGCAAAACTTTAGAAATAGGGTTGCACTAAGCACTTTATCCAGCAGATGGCAGGTTTTTCCGTTTCTTTTTACCAACAATATATGGATTTTAATGTATTTATGAAGGTATTTTAACATATAATATATTTATTTAACTTTTGTATTAAAAGAATATATTTTTATTTATTTTTAAAAACATTAATTTTGAGTTTTATGATTAAGCATTATTTAATGGAGAAGCATAATGATGGCTTATGTAATTTAGTGAATATGTATGTTAGAATGTTCACTATTTTTTAAAATTTTTAAATTTAGAACTTGAATGGGATTGGGTGGTTTGTATTAATTAAAGGATATAAAGCTTAATTGATGAAATTACTGGTTATCTGATGAAGTCGGGAAAGTGAGACGAAAACGCATGCTGTGTAAAGGCGTTCATGTGTTTGTGTTTGCTGTATCAATACGGAGCATTTTGTGTGGAGATTTTACTTTTTGGAATAAACCTATCTTGGAATACATCCTCATTCGTTTCTTCACACAGTTTTGCACTCACTACAGTTGTTATATGTGGAGACATGGTTGCAATTGTCCTTGGTGGTGTGGATATGTCCGATTCATAGTCAGCCGTACAGGACGTCACCTGTGAACTTACCTGCTTGCTCAGATACAGGTGGACTTGCTTCAAAGTTGTTGCCTGCAACTATGTGTTCTTGTACAGCCAATGTAGCAACCTATTATGTGGTTTGTGTATTGCTGCTGTTCACCAAAGGGGATTACTCTACCTTGGTGGAGGTTGGATATACAGGTCAGGTACTGCTGCGTCCATATAGCTACAGTGGATATAAAGGGTACAAACCCCTGATACACTGCCTGGTATTTGTGCAATTGGAACATAACACCACAATATCTCATTTCGTGCCAATTCCCACCTGTAGTGTGACCTATAGTCTATACAATTCAATTGAAAAAATAACAATCGGGTCTGTGAAAACATATAGGAATAATACTCAGTACAATAAGCCAGTTGAATGAGTGTGCACACCCTTAAACTGATATGTTGTGTATGCACCTCTTGAGATGGTTACATCATTCATCCATCTTGGTCTGGACTCGAACATCATGGCACAGCTTCACTTGGCAATAGTTGGTCATCTTCCTAGAAACACCTTTGATTGTATTTCAGTGGAATTGTACAGGTTAGGGGTCACATAAAGATGGGAAACATTATGAAATGATCTTCTGTGGTCTGATTGTCATACAACACACATACCTGGCAGTCTAACAGGGGTGTGTACACTTGTGATATGCACTGTATATAGGTGTGGATATAGCTGGTAGTGGTAGGCATGGACAGAGGGTCATAACACAGGTGGACACTTCTCTGATTAATAGCTGAATATCATGCCTACTCTAGTACCCATATCAGTGTCGGGGCACTGCAACAACCAGTAGCCATTTGTATGCACTGACACTGATATTACACACATGTGCAACATGCACAACCTATGTACCTGAATGCTAGAAACCCATATGATTTAGTTTTGTGACTTCCAGCTGAACATAAGCATACATACATTTGCTCAGGGGATACCTGGTATACATTTCTGCTGTATGTTAGTATGGCACACTGTAGTTACAGTTTTGCCACTCAATCATACTTCTCAACCGTTTACAGCAATACGTTTGGACAATGGCACACATAAATGGGTGTCAGAGGGCACATCAGTATTGATATTGTATTAATATAGCTGCACCATACATCAGTACATTGATCACACAGTAGGTTTTGATATCACTGTGATAACCTGGAAAATGTCCAACAGTCATAAGTAGGCTACTGTGTTAGAATGCCATTGCTCACAGACCTGCCAATGGTTTGGCTTACATAACACAGGTATATGTGTATGTGACTACAGATATCAGTCACAAATGTGCTTATTGTCCAGCAGAGCACTGTACAGTTGAATGTTATTAATGCAATATATCACAAGTAGTTCAACACATGTCTGCAACAGTACTGTACTGTGCACACACCCTCTATAGGAGTCTTAGGTTTACAAGGCAAATGTGTCATATTCCTAATCACAGGTAACATGGATATGGAAAACATTGCATTAACTGGCCTAGGAGTGGCACAGTCACAACTGTTTGACAGACATCCCTGTGGTTGTCATATATGAGCTGTCCTTTCCCAGATGACTCAGGCTCCTGGGCTGTGATCCCACCTCACAACCTCGCAGAGCATCACATCTGGACAATGCCTAAAATGACAGGGGGATAAATAGGGACAGACTTTAAATATACCTGTTACAAACATAGAAATTTCATAGAATGATACATTTAGCAGTATGGTGAATATTCTTAAGAAAGTGGAGTCTTAAACTCAAGTGTTTGTCATTACCTGATGACTTCAATCCTCAGCTATTTGCCAGAAAAGTACAGATCTCAGGAGGGACAGACAAAAAATACATGATGGTAAAATGTGGACATTCTGTGAAGATCTGTACAGTTGAGAGGTATGTCTGTGATATATCTCACTGCAGAGAGGGCTAGATGATATGGCCATAGCAGCTGGTTAGCAGGACATTAGTACAGCATCTCTTATTGGGACATATATTCCTCCAAATCATATTTCCCATTATTACAGACCAAGTACTACATTCAATTACTTGCTTACATGTTCCACTTATCTTTTTTCTTTCATCTCTTTTCCACTTTATGTTTCATTTCTTATTTCTCTCTCTCTGTGCACTACAGGGATAGAGGTGGTTTGAATAGATGGCAGCATGGCTTTTGTAGGTGATGCCCATGACCAGGTGATGGCTTGTGCACCTATTGGAGTTCCCCACTTGCTAATTGCACGCAGAACAGCTGTGTAGTTCTTCCAATAGCCAATGTCATGGCAACACACTCCTATAAATGAGTACTGCAGGTGGGTGTTGGCCCTTTCCCTTACTTGTGAGGAAGACATCCTGGAGTTGTGTGAGCTACTACCTCTTACAACAAGACTTGTGGAGACAAGTCAACTAAATGGTGGGGAAAGTTCAAGACTTAGGAGCAGAATGTGAGTATTGCTGTTATATGTTTGGAAAACTTCTAGTTTAACAGGGTTTGTCTGCACATGCTACGTTTGCATGGATTTCAATCTGACAAAGTTCTCTCTGCATAGCTCTCAACTGTAGGGCCATCCACATAATGGCCACAGGTTAGCCTGTTATGTATGGGCTGTACCCCAGACAGGTGTTGTCCTTGGCAAATCAGTAGCATACTCTAGTGATTGCATTATGTAGATGGTAACATCCATTTGTTTTTCTGACTTTATATCCCTCAGAAAAGATATGCTACAACAAACCCTGTAACACCAGCAACTTTCTCAGTGTATAACAGCAATATTTTATGTATTGCCTTGTATTTGGGCTTCTGTCCACCAGTTATGTCAGGCTTTGTCCAGGTGTCATACAGTAGTAGGTGGATAGGTATACTGGTCTATCATTATGTAGTGCTGTAATTCCTACAGAGGGGAATGGCTGGGAAACATGTTGAAGTCTGTACATTCAAGAGGTAGGTGTATAGAGAATACTCTTAGATGGCCTTGTAACATATTTTATGTGTGGGACAGTCACACATGTTTTAAAACTAGGCTGTTAGAACATGTCAGACGTATTACTGATAAGAAATATATCAGTTCTATAGCTGTACATTTGAATAAATCACACCATGGGGCCAGTAGTGAGTCTCAGGGTACTGTCTCTGAAAACGTCTTTTCCTCAGTGTGATGAAACATTCATAAAAGGACAATTGTTATGTACAGACTCAGTGTATTAATATTAAATGTGATACTTTATCCCGTAGGTAGTTAAATGACAAGTGTAATTGGAGGCTGTGTATTCAATTATGTAATTAGGTGTTAATTGCTTCTTGTGATTAAGGCATGCATTTCTGGTAATGTTTACTCCTTGAAGACTTTGGCCAAGACATCAGAGTATAATAAACATGTGTGAATTACTTGCTGGTTGTATTTTTCTTTGCTATGTTCAGACATTTTATTTGTTGTATGTCTGGCCATTGTGTATGGCCTATCATGATTTTGTAGCAGTGTACTTTTCACTTATTTATTTGGACTGTGGGGGGGGGGGGCAGATGTGAGTGTCACGGCTGCTTTTGTATCCAACTGTGCATGCTGCCCCAGTTGTGGATGGTCTATCAGCAGCATATGTTTGTATGGGCGTTTTGGGACATGTATGCACATATATATATATATATATATATATATACATGTATATATATATATATACATGTATATATATATATATATATATATATATATATATATATATATATATATATTTCGATACACACACACACACACACATACATATATATATATATATATATATAGATATGTGTGTGTGTGTGTGTGTGTGTGTGTACACCTCAGTATTTATTGTTAATATATCTATATATATTGTTGTATACATATATGGCTCTCCCTACATATGTCACTCTATGTATGTTTCTATTTATTTATATATATATATATATATATATATATATATATATATATATATATATATATATATATATATATTTATTTATAGATACCAATCCTTCCTAATGGCACACTTGTCTCTTCCCTATTGTAAACTGGCTGCAGAGAAGGGTATGTTTGAGAAAACATCCTCAAATAATACAGCTGTGGTGGCTTACTGGCAAATTGCATAGACTATGGTTTGCAGGGTCCTGGGTTCAAGACCTGCAAGAGCTGTTTTTTTTGTTGATAGGCAAAACAAGGACTGTTGGATACAGAGTGATTAAGGCAGTTTTGAGCAGCTTTGTGTTTGTGTGGGTTTGCCTGATGGTAAAAAGTGCTAACGTACAGTTAAACGAATAGGCACATACACCATGTAGGCTTCGCTTACCAGTACACAAATCTTCTTAGCATTTACATTTAAGCAATGCTTACACCTGTGCAGCATTGCTTAGCCCTGGTAATGAGTGATCACATTCCAGTCTGATAAATTAGCAGGGTAATGGCATCTGTAATAAGTGTATTTAATTTCCTGTACATAACATGCTTCTATTGTTGTCATTACAGTAGCAAGGGGTGTGAGTATGCTGTATGGGACACCTGGGTATACATGGGTAGTACCACAATCTTTTCTATTTTGATTTGTTTCATACATGGGTAGTATCCCAGGTTATATGCAGTCACACTTGCATGTTACACCAGCTACAGTGCACTGGTTGACAGAAATAGTACTTTAACAGTGCTTTTTCAAGTAAGAGTAGATTGCAGATTGTAGTACTGAAACCATACACCCCTGCATGCAAAGCTGGACTATGAGTACTGAGTATCTTGTTGTTGGTGTTTGAGCTGTATGTTTGTATTTCCTGTTGGATATTGATCTGATATGTTGATATTAACTGTAGACTACTATGTTTTTGGACATGTCATGGAGGACTGCTGTCATGTAGTAATGGCATACCTTTCAGTATCAGATGTGTATCTTTCAAAACATTCATCCTAATGCATAACTTGTTGGATATCTACTTTCTGTCTGTCCTCTGTACAGATGTGCAGATGTCAGGTATTGCTACAGCCACACCACTATGTAGGTGCCCACATTGTATTGTGCTGTGGGCCTGGACACTGCTGCTAGTTCCAACATATGGGGCATTCCTTAATGTAGGCCCTGACCCATTTCCTTGCCTGTGTGAGGGACATTACAGAGGTGTTGGCCTACAGATTCACATACATTGGGTGGCAATACATCACAGGACAGGACATGTGGAAACAACCAACCAACATGGGGGACATATTCCCAGATTTGTGAACACATTCAATATCATCAGGATTGACAGGGTTTGTGTGAACATGCATTTAGTGTGTGACGTCATGACTCACAGTGATATGTCTCTGACATACCTCTCCACTGGCATGCTGTCCACAGACTGGCCACATGTCTGTTATGTTTTGTGTGTTCACCAGACAGTTGTTGTCCTTGGTAAATCAGTTGTGGACTCTGGGGAATGCAGTCAGTAAATACTCATATCTATTTGTATTACCGACATCAGATTCCTCATAAAGGATGTTACAACAAACCAGTGACATCTGCAACTGTCTCAATGTATGACAGCAGTATGTCCAATCTACCCCTGTGTTTGTGCCACTGTTCCCACCTAGTGGTAAAGGGGTTGATGCCGAGCTTAGTGAGTGGGGAATGTTATCAAAGGATTTGGCCAGATCAATGTAGGCTGTATGTGTCACCTTGCCTTAATCCACAGCTCAGGCGACTGATGCCAAGAAGTTGACCAGGTTGAATGAGCATATATGACCTACCCTTTACAAAGGCAAACTGTGTTGGATCCTGAGTCTGCAGATTCCTATATCCCTGTTTATTAGGTGCATGATGATGCATTCCATAGCTTTGCATAACAGACTCGTCAGGCAGTTGGGGCGGTATTTCCCAGGGTATGTAGTTACACCTCCTATGTGGAGAGGGGTGTCTGTAGCAGTGCACAATTCAGTAGGGACAAAGCCTGAGGTGAGGCTGTGCTTGAACAGGGTACACAGGTAAGGTGCCAGGTCACTCCATAGTTCATGTAGAACACAGCCAGGGATATTCTCAGGTCCCACAGAAGCTGTATTCTGGGCCTTGGACAGTAGTGTTTTAACCTGTGCTGCAGTAATACTGGGTGCCTGGTGGTGTACTGGTACCGTGATTGGTCCTTGGGTGGGAGTGAGGGGTAATGTTTGCACTCAAGATGCTAGCCAGTATATTGGCATTATTTGTTGGCTCAGTCGAGGAAGTACCATTGTCTAGTAGCTCAGAACAATTCTTAATATTGCCATGGAGATTCTTTACATAACTGTATGAGGCCTTGTGGTTGTTTTTACTATGTGCTCCAATTCTGTTCTCACAGCTAACTTTGTGGTATTTGATGAAGGATCTCAGCTATTCATTGAGGCTGGTAAGGGTTTATTTCCTATCTTGAGACTTCACCTTATTCCATATTGGTTCCCTCCTTCTGTTGTACAGTTTCTTTATGGCAAGGGACCACCAGATCAGCTTCCTTTTTTTTTTTGAGGTGAGGGTCCTGGTTGTATTGGGTAAGGCAGTATCCATGCATTTCTGTACGTGTTCATAGTGCATTGTTGTTTGATTCAGCTGTTATGCAACTAGTCTCCATTTGCATGGCTGCTATAAGGTTAGAAACCTGATTTTAGTTGGCCGTAGTTAGCTTTGGAAAGGCTTTTCATGGTGGTTACCTGTGCAGTGGGGGTAGGAGGGCTGTGGATTTCAAAAGGTGATTACTTTGTGTTTAGATATAACAAGGGGTAGGAGGGCTGTGGATTTCAAAAGGTGATTACTTTGTGTTCAGATATAACAAGGGAGGTGTTGACTATTGGTGTAGAGCAACAGTCGCCCATGTCAGGAAGGGCCAGGTTGATGTGATGGGCATGTGCATCGGTACATGAGTAGCTTTCCCACTTAATGGTGGGTAGTTGAAGTCAACCAGTATGATAGTATTAGATTGGACACTAATATTGTCCAGGGTGTTTATGGACATGGAGTGTGAGTCTTGGTGAATGCAACATGTCAAGCCATACAATACCAGAGTAAATGCAACCAGTCCAGGATTTAGAACTTTATTGCCAGACAGTTACAGTTCTGTTACCTGGAAGACCTGTGGGGGGAATGTTTGTTAACACTACCTGACTGTTTCAGGTTCCTATCATCTCATCAAACTTTTACAAGTTCGAACTACATATGGTTGAGACCATATATTCGAATTTGTAAAAGTTCAAGTGTGTGAATGGAAACCTCCATAGGCGAAGGTTTCCATTCACTTCAATGTGGTGCGATCTTGGAGTTGGTATATTTAAGTAACAGGGGGTATTGGGGGTGCAGGAGGGCTTGCCCCCCCCCACTTACAACAGTTTATTTTGTTGTCTGTTGTGTTTTTCTTTTTAAGTAGTCGAAGTTATGTAACTTTGAACAGAATGGTTCGACCATTAGGTGTTTGAAGTCACGTAACTTTGACTATGCGATATAGACCCAACTATTTCTACACATATTCACAAAATCCTAGTTAAAATTATGCATACAGCTTACTACCACTCCCAGGATTCGAACCATGGCTGTGTCTGCTAAAATTACATTGATTTGTGTTTCATCAGAGTGAGCCATTGAGAAAATGCTGTTGCTTCTTTCAATGTTTTCTGTCTAAGTCTCTCTTGGTTATACAATCTGACCTTGTAATTACAACATTCTTATACAGTCATTCCTAGACATGTTTTTATGTAGAACAGTGTGGGTAACAGTGGTTAACACAACATTACTATTCAGATATCAGATCTTGGTGAATGCAACATTTCATGCCATACAATACCAGAGTAAACACAAACAGTCCAGGATTTAGAACTTTATTGCCAGGCAGTTACAGCTTTATTTAAATATGACCTATATGGGACTATTACTGTTATATTGTCTGGTATATTCAGTACAAACCATACACATTTTCTATACTGCCAGGTGAAATTCTACTCCTTTATATTTATTTGGTATGACTACTGCAAGCAGAATTGTTACTCACCAGCCTCGCGAATCAGCCTTTGCAACCTACTGGCATGGGCTTCCTGATTCGCAGCCTGCTCAGCTGGAGCTGTAATGAAAATAGAGAAACATTTAGGCATACCTATCCATCATATACACAGGCTGGATTTTGGTAATCAGTTATTGCTATGAATACTTACACACTGCTGGGACATCACCCCTCTGTCTTGCTTCTTGGACCCACTGTTCCAAGAGTTCCCTCTTCCTCCGTTTTAAGTTGGCATAGTGGTGCTGTACCTGCTCACCAGTCTGAGGGATACCAGTGGCATTGGTGAGATCACAGGTGAGACTTTTCTAGGCTTCTACTTTATATTGGGAGCCCTGGTACTGGTCATGCAGCAGTCTCACATCATGTTTTTTTACCAGGAGTCCTACCATGACCTTGGACTCCTGTATGCCCCAGCGCTATGCCCGGAAGCGCATGCCCTCTGCAACACTTGCCATACTGCCCACAATGGAGAGTTACAACCAGTTATAAGCTGTATTCCCACCTGTGGGGTTTAAATATGGCCAATTTCCCACCCTTTGCCATGATTGGATGGTTTTGAATATGCTGAGCTAAACTTAGCTATGGGTAAACCTGCTTAGCTAAGGTTGGCAGTGCTTAAAGGAGCAGGTTTAGCACTGCTTACCAATGGGCAAATCCACTTAGCTGGGCTACTCATTGCTTAGTATTCATATGTACCCAATACTTTCACCCAGTCAGCATAGCTGTGCAATGCTTAGCATTGTTTATGTTTTATTTTATTGGACTACCACCTGTATGGAATTGATTCATCATTCATTACATATACATTTGTTTACTTTCCCTGACACCCCCCAATGTGCTGTGATTACATTTATTTTTGTGTGATTATACTGTATGGGACACTTGTGTTTATATGGGGGTTTTACTACTTTATTATACTGACACCTCACATCTGGGCCTAATATACTACTCTGGTTGAGAAATATATGTTACTTCCTACATAAATATACAAATAAATTAAAATTGTAATGTTTACACATACAAAATGGAAATGGCTTCGGTGAGGCTCGAACCATGAATGACTATATGTAAGGCATACACTATAACTGCTAAGCTAAACTATTGCACTTATACTTATGTTGGATGTTGCTATTTCATGCTGTTTCAGCTCATCTAAGCATAGCTAAGCAACGGGCACACCCGCGCAGCTACACTTAAACTTTATTGCGTATGTGAAAAATAAATTATTTGTTGTATTTTTTACTTTGTACCCCTTTAGAATATCCATGCTAATGCTAAACCTGTTATTCTATAAACTTTCTGGGTTTGTAGGCACAATTGTCCCTTATGGCTTTGTCCAGATTTCTTACTCTGACGGGTTGGGAGGTGTGTGTTATGTACTTCATACCCTGCTGAAAATTCATGCTAATGCTAAACCTGTTATTCTATCAACTTTCTGGCTTTGTACGGACAATTGTCCCTTATGGATTTGTCCAGATTTCTTACCCTGATGGGCTGTGGGTGTTATGAGTGTTCTCACTCTATTTAAATTGCCGTATGGCAATTCTGGTGTGCAGGGGGTGTGTGTATTGTGAGAGCACTGCTGTCACACACCGCCTGCACTTGTACACAGAACCATGTCCGTATTACAGCACGGCAGCACGCCTTCATGAATATGCATAGTACGCTGCCATGCTGCATGGGAATGGTTCCTTCCATGCAGGAATAAGCTATTCCTACATGGAAGTTCACTGAATCCGGGGGAGAGTTTATAATATGTTATACTGGAAAGGAATATCAGTGCAAATAGAATAAGAAAATCAAAGCTTTGCAGTAATGGTCATATTACTAAAACAAGATAAGAGATGAATTTTTATTTTTATTCTGATTAAGGAAGACCATGGAATAAAGTAGGAACATATATTTTTTTCATTTCCAATTTATTATTTAAGTTTCTTTAGATCGTAATGTTAACATATACTACTAGCAGAAGCATCATCAGTGCCATGAAAGTTTTAATTTGAAGACTCGAAAGTATTGATGTAGTAACATCTTGGCAGTGACCTACAGTATCCAAAAACATGAGTGAAAACTGAAACCAAAAGAAACACATGATTTGGAGCTCAGTAGAAAACTGCAAAATTCTTTTATTCACGCTTCTGGTACCTCGGCTCAAATGCCTTCAAGGAATAATAAACCATACTAGCAGCAATCTTTTTATATAAAAGGTGAATCTTTAAACACATAATTGAGCAATTGCCTGCCCAATTAACCCATAAAGACCCAATGAAACAACAAGCTTCCCTTAAAGAGGCATACACAATATGAAGAAATCATGTACACATATAAACATCAACTGGTATAAGCCACACACCCCAATTTTTATTAATATTTTATAACATTTCTAATGTACAAAATTACCTTTTATACAAAATGTTATCTATCAACAATATAAATGACTGATAAATTACTTACATTATTGCCTGGAATAAAAGGTTGGACAGTCCAGTAGCCCAACATTTTTGTTCGGTACATGAGGGTGCTCTTGACAGTTTTTTCTTTGGGGTATTGGCCAAGCCAGCATAAGATGAGTATATTGGGAATGTTTTTTTCTCAGAAACTTTTGCAATTGGAAACAAGGTTCACTGTGAATTTCAGAACCTTATATCCCAAGCGGATGAATTTGGAGATGAATTTGTAAGTAATTTATCAGTCATTTATATTGTTGATAGATAAAATGTTGTATTAAAAGTAATTTTGTACAATGCAAAGCAAGGGGCACAATCAAAGGAACCAGGGAAAGGGAAGAAAAAAGTAAGTCCACTGTCATGGCAGAAGAAAGATCCAAGCATTGACTCATGGACTTTACAGTCAAATGGTTTGTGTTTTATTAACAATGAAGTTGTTTTTAATGAGACACGTAATGATTTAAATGTAATAAATTTAACTAATTTGATGATAGGGAAAGAAGCCAAGAGTGTTTTACTCAAAGGCACTCAGTTTGTTCCAATGTACTTTCCCACTTTGGTGGATGTATTAGGAGAAGTTAAAAAAATTTGTAGACAATCACACTTAAGGGTATTTTTTTCGGAAAAAAGTTCTGATTCAATACCGAGTGTGGAAGATTATGATGATCCATTGTTAAATGTTTCTATTTATGATAATCAGTTTTTTTTATGATGGGGAAGGAGATGAATCCGTTGCAAGCTTTTCTGTTGAAAAATTTGAGTATGTTACAGGATATGGAAGGCTGAGTTTGCCGAAAGTACCATATGTTAGTACATTTGTACCACCCAGAAAATCTCCGGTCATTACTATGGTTGAAACAATGCTGTGCTAGCAGGTGGAGGTAGAGTTTAATAAGTTTCTGAAAAATGTTAATTTAATTTGACTAAGAATGAACCTGTAGCACTTAAGCAGTTACATGCTTTAAATACACAGTATGTCTTCACACAGGCTGAAAAAGGGGGAAATTGTGTGATCATGTCCAGGACAGACTATAGGATGGCTTGAGATTTGCTATCAGATGATAAAGTGTATCAGAAGCTGGAGTTTAATCCTTTGGTAGAATTTAATTCAGCATTGTTATACGTATTAGAAAGGGGTGAACGTTTAGGATTTTTTTTCAGCTTCTGATGTGAAAAGGTTGTACACCAAGGAGCCTAGGAATGCTAGTTTTTTTGTCATTCTAAACATTCATAAATACCTGAATAAGCCCCCCAGGAAGACCAATAGTTTCAGAGGTGGGGGAATTTTTGCAAAATATTGGAATTCTTTTAGATTCTCAGCTTAAGATGCACCTCTGGAGGGTGCCATCACATATTAAGAATACTAAGGAATTACTGGATTGTGTTAAAAATGTTGAATGGCAGGATGATTTTTACTGGGCCTGTGTAGATATAAAATCATTGTACACTAGTATTAACATCAAACAGGGTTTGGAGGCTGTTTTAAAAATATTGGGTGTGGGTCCGCATACTTCATAGTCCAACTTTTGGAGTTTTGTCTAACTCACAATATCTTTGTTTTTGAAAAAAAGTTTTTTTTTTGCAAATGGAAGGCACTGCTATGGGTGGCTCCTTTGCTCCTTCTTATGCAATCTTGTATATGGCACATTTTGAAAATTCATTTTTGTATTTAAATGATTTTTTTCTAAAGAATGTTGTACTGTACAAGTGATATATTGATGTAATTTTCAAATGTAGAGGAGTTCCTTCAGATTTTAGTTTGTTCATGGATAATTTAGGTAGGAATACTTATGGTTTGGAGTTCAAGTATAGGACACAAAGGCATGAAATCCTGTTTTTGGATGTGGAATTGTATGTGGACTTTAAAAATACTGTTCAATTTAGGCCTCATTATAAGGAAACTGCTGTAAACAATTTTTTGTATGCTACTAGCACTCACCCATCTCACTTGTTGAGATCTCTTCCATATGGGGAATTTAGGAGTATTTTTACCAACACTTCTGATAAGGATGAATTGGTAACAGAATTCAACAAGGTTAAACACAGGTTGCTCTGTAGAGGTTATTCACAGGAAGTGGTTTCTGAAGCCCGAAAGGTGGGTTTTAGGAAGTTTTGAAGATGGAAGGGGTGCCATTAAAGGGGCAGTTTATAAGGGAGAAAAAACATTTATTTAATACAAAAGATCAGCAGGCTGCTATATATTTTGTTAATAAATTCCCCCCTTTTTCTGACACCCTTAGAAGGTTAGTTAATAACGTGTGGCCTGTGGTTAGTGAGGATGAGAGTTTGGGAAGCCTCTTTCCTAGTAGGATTATTTTTTTCTTTTGGTAGGTTTTTGAACCTTAAGGAATTATTAAATCTCAGAGAAATCTGGAATGAGGCTGGTGAGTTGAGGTCTTTCCAATGTGGTAGATGTAGGGTGTGTAGCAAAATGAGAAATTTATATGGGTCTACTATTAATGGGAAGAATGTTATGGCTAGGTACCATTTTGATTGTAATTCTCATGGGGTAGTATACATTTTAGGTTGTGGGTGTTCTCCTGTTATGTGGTATATGGAACAGACTAAGAGGAAGGTGAAGTTGAGATTTTTAGAGCATTTGGGTGACTTCCGGAATAAAAGGTTGGACAGTCCAGTAGCCCAACATTTTTGTTCGGTACATAAGGGCGCTCTTGACAGTTTTTTATTTGGGGTATTGACTAGGCCAGCATATGATGAATATATTGGGAATGTCTTTTCTCAGAAACTTTTGCAATTGGAAACAAGGTTCACTGTGAATTTCAGAACCTTATATCCTAGGGGGATTAATTTGGAGATGAATTTGTAAATAATTTATCAGTCATTTATACTGTTGATTGTTGTGGCTTTACAAGAAAACGTGACTGAGACATATTGGATTTTTGTTGACTTTGTTAAATGTGTTGGAGAACTGACAGCCATATACCCCACTTCATGTCATTAATGTTTGGAAGGACACAAAAAGTTGAGAAATTTGGAGCTGAGGGCAGCTGTACAATTTGGTCTTGTTTACATGGAAACAGAATGGCTAAATATGAGGGCAATAAGTTGAGAGGTCTGGACATTGTTTACTGAGAGAAGTCCAAAATTAAAGGTACAAGGGCAAGCAGTTAAGCAAAAATTAAACTTTGAAATTATTGGAAGTGAATAAGAGATATCAGATTTTCTGGTAACTTTGATGCATTTCCTAGGACATTGTATAATTTAACTTTGCTTAAAGATAGCCATTTCACTTTTTCTCAAAGCTAAAAATTGTTTTCTGAAAATATGTAAGTTGTTTTTCACATCTGGAAGGGGGAATAAAGATAAGACAGAAACAAACAGCAATTAGTGTAAGTAGAAGCACAGGCTGCAATGTGTCAGCATAAATAATCTTAACTTTACTGTAGGTTTTACTTATGTATGCAGCTGTCACTCTGGGACAATTGTTCCTTATTTAAAGATGCACATAGTTATGTGTGCTTGTTTTAAGTTATTAGGTTATGGGGTGTTCTGGGGTGAGTTTTTTTTTTTGAGGGTATGTATTGCAACAAAACGTCTTGTAAAATGTAACATAGGTTTACATAGAGATGAAAAAAGACAACTGTAGAAAAAAGATCAATCTGCCAAACATTAGTGGGTACATGTAACACAAAAGCTGAAAATATACCTTTAAAAAAGCTGTCATATATATAATACTTTGGAATAATTCCTCCCTTTCATAATGAGTATACCAAACATATTATTTTGGAATGTGAATGGCCTCACAGGTACTAACAAATAGGAAAGAATATTGAATTACATTAATAAATGCAGAATGTAAATAGCAATGCTACAGGAGACACGATTGAAAAGAAATGAGCATGTGAATTTGATAAAGGCAGGATTTTAGGAGGTATATTTAGCAGAGTATCAGGGACAAAAGAAAAGGGAGTACTTCTACTAATTGCAACATGAGCTTCAATAGTGATACAATAGGGAAAAAGGTAGCTACAATAGATTTATGGTAGAAGGGGCTACTGACAAAGGAGTAGGATTACAGCAGTATGTATTTATATTTCACCTAAAACTGCTATTATGGAGCTTAAGATAATTTTGGGAGAAATAATCAGCTTTCAGCAGGAAATATTACTTACAGGTGAGACTGGAACTTGATTTGCCACAGTAAGAATGCATCTGTGTGACCCAGGAAGGAAGTTATAATAAAATGGATAGGTTTCTTAAGAAGTTTAAGGGAGTATTTGGTATGGATGATGTAAATTCAGTAGTAGGAATTCAAAGAGAATATTTACACATTATTCCAAAAGGTACAATGACTGGGCTAGACTAGACAGAAATTATTGCTGAATAAGGGAGATCTCATAGAACAGGAAGAGGCACAAATACAGAGTACTAATGAAAAAATAAGACAGCATCTCAATAATAAGCATGAGTTTAGAATGTTGTTAAGCAACTGTTTTTTGTTAATAACTCCAGAGCATAAAAACGTTTACCACAACGACATGCAATAGAAAGTAGAAATAGTTGTTGCTAAAGTTATGGAATCTATAACAAGAAAAATTACCAGGGATCCTGTAGAGGTATTAGAGATATTTTGGAAATTTTATGAAAATTCTATAAGGCAGAGGAATGTGGAAATCAAGAAAAAGCACACATGGAAATGTTTATGAAAGACTTAGCTGTACCAAAGTTAGAGGTAGATAAGCCTCAGCAATTAATAGTTAAGATAAGAGGAGATGAGATAAAATGGTGACGTATAATTGATCTGCAGGAAAGTCTCCAGGAATAGATGGCATTCCTGTGGAAGTTTGGCAGCAATTTGGGAAGACAATGTTAAAGATGTGGAAAGTTTTATTTAACATTATTTTAAACAGAGGAGAAGCACCAACATCCTGGAAGAAAGCTGTGGTGACTGTAATACCCAAAGGCAGTAAAGACTCGTCAGATCCAGCATCATATAGACCCTTGATTATAAAGTCTTTCTGTTTATAATAGCTAGAGGGATGGCAAAGATGTTGCCAAAAATAATAGATATGGATAAGTGTGGTTTTGTGGAGAAGAGGTAAACATTTGACAATATTAACAGAATAATGATAATTCAGAGGGAGCAGAATATAAGGAAATACAAATGTTGTGGGTGGATCTTGGTGCAGAGAAAGCATTTGACAGAGTAAGCTGGGATTTTATGAGTAGGGCAATGGAAGCATTTTCATTCCCTGATACAATAATAAGGTGAATTAGGAGGACATATGAGGGATCAAAGACAAATGGGAGAGTTCCTCTCTGATAAGTAGTGTCTGAACAGGGAAACCAGGCAGGGTTATCCTCTCTCCGCTATGTTATTTTTATTATATTTAGAGCCATTGGCAAAGAAAATAAGGGTCTCAGAAATTCAAGGGTATAATTAGTATGGTTATCAGAAAACATTGTTTTAATTACAATATTATTTTGCACCTGATAAAACAAAAAAGAATATTTCACTGTTGTGGAATATTCTGAGACAGTTTCAAGTCTTTTCAGGATATACAACTAATGAAGATAAAACAAAGGCTATAGCTGTAAACTATGTACCCATACATAAATTGGTTCAGCAATACCTATATTTATTGCAACATGATAAACTAAAGTATTTAGGAGTACGGGTTTAAAAGGATTCTGTTATGGCAGCTAAGGATATGTGGGAGGAGATTAGACAAAAGATAATACAAAAACTGAGAAACTGGAAGCTCTTGTTTATGGATATGGATAGCAAAATACAAGCAGTGCAAATGATTTTAGTCCCATTAGTTTTATATACAGGTCACGCATATTTTTATCAACCAGAGGAGAAATTGTAGACAGTAATAATGAGTTGAAGGGTTTTGTCTGGGAGAGGAAGAGGGCAAGAGTCAAGTTGGATAAAGTTGATCCTTTCAACAGAACAAGGTGGTTTAAGATTACCTGATTACCTGATTTGAAGGGATATTTTAGAGCTACACAATTAAAGTTCATACACATAACACAAGCAGAAAGCTATAATTCAGAGTGGAAAGGGATGATGATGAAGCGGGTGAAATTCAAGACATAAGGAGAGAGTGGGATTTTAGATGCAGATTCTTAAGGAGAATAACAGCCATACTGGGTATTATATTTATAAAGTGGCAGAAAGTATCTAAAATCAAAGCCAACATCGGAATGGAGAAAAAGAGTTTCTGCCATTAAGGATTACTCCAATTAGGGGTACAGAGAACAGGGAAGAGGGGGCTGAGAAAATTGGCAAAGGAACTAAGGTTCTGGGAGAAAATAACTAGACTGACAAAGGTAATAGAATGGGAAAAGACCAAGAAGAGATTTGGACTGCAGGCTAGAGACTGCCTTACCTGTCAGGGATTGGTATCAGAGTATAGGCAAAGAGAAAGGGATAGGACAATCCTAAGTGAAAGAGGTATTCTGGTAGAGGTTTTAGTTGAATGTAGAACAGAAACTGCTGTTAAAAAGTGGTAATTAGTAGGGCATAGAAAATATTGCACAATAACTATAGGAATCAATCAGAGGAGGTTAGAAAAGATTGAGAAGAAAGATTAAATAAGCTATTCACAAGGAAATGAGGGAAAATGGCTTCCAAATATGCAACAAGATCTATAAAATTCAGGATTTTTGCTTGTAAGTGTCTGCATAATATTTTTATACCCCAAGCAGACTTCAAAGATTTTTTTCTCAGGTAGATGGCAAATGTTGAAGGTGTAACAGGAATGAAAGAGGTGATTGGGAACATATGTTTTGAAAGTTATGTGAGTTGACAGATTTTAAAATTCCAGAAAGAGTACTCTGTCATTAATTTTGAGTGAGCAAATGGGTATAACTAAGGAAATGATTTTATTCATTTATTTGTTTGTTTATTTATTGAGTTAGGATATAGGATCTGATTTACCAAGACATAGTAAGGCCTTGTTAAGTTTAATTCTGGTGGCTGCTAAAAAAAAGCAATTACTAGAAATTGGGAATCAAAGTCTAATCGAAGTATGTTTGAAGAAGTGAATATTGTAACAGAGATAAAAGATCTGAAAGTGGGATCATTCGAAAAGGGTAGGAGCAAATTATATAGAAAAAGATGGAAATTGTGGGAACAGTACATGCAGACTAATGTTTTGGAGGAAGATTTTGGTTTAAGGGAATGCAGGAATTGTTTGATTTATGTAATTTTGGATTGATGATAATTGTATAACTGTAAACATGTTAACATGGCTTGTTTTCTTGTATATAAATGTATGTTTGTCGGTATCTTAAGTGATAATTCAACAGATATGTTAAAAAAGAATAAGGTATGTTATCAAGCTTTGAATAGCTGTTAAGTGTTAATTGCCATCTTAATGGTCAATGTGCAAAAATTTCAACTGTGGTTGTTGTGCTTGGCTAGGCAATAGGAAAACATTTTTCAAGGCATGTGAAATAATACTACCAATTTGTATTCATTTTTACAGTATTTCCTTTCAGTCCATGTGATTTTATAAAAGCAAAATCTGACCATTTTAAAATAACATATGAAGAGTTAATAAAAACACATTTTAGTAACCATGATAATATACTTTCAGCTCAGAGTTAAACCACTGTGGGATTACACAAGATGAATGGCACAACAGAAGGCGTGTGTAGCAGTGTAAAGTATGTTTGGCCTATTTCAAACAGCTTCTGATATAATACAGTATTTTTGGAAGTAGGTCAATATGACATTTTCAAGTGCTCGGATATTTTACAACTGATTGTTTGCTAGAAATAGCCTGAGCTCTGAAAATGCTCATTATGTATATATTCATTTGTCTGTTGACGTATCTAGAATGGATTCTTTTTCAGTCTTGGTTGCGGTCAAGAAGTACAAAAATACAATAACGGGCACATATGTGTAAGGATAATATAAGGTTGCATTAGTTTTATACAACTATGATTCAGATAGTCTATGTCAGAATCTCAAATGTCAGGATTTTGAAATTTTCTTCAGGGAATGTCACTGTTTGTATTTATACACCCTTACACTGTCTTCTGTCTCACCAGCATTTCCATTACATGTGCCCTTATCCACAGTATGACAATGCTGTTCTTACCGCAGCCTTTCACAAAACCTTGATTGGTGCTTTAGCTACTCATATATATAACCAGCATTACTTGGAACCTTATCAATTTTTTCTTGCCTTTTAGCAGTACTTCAAATCCCACTCTAGTCTTAGAGCAGTTTCATCTGCATATTACCATTTTATACCTACTATTTATCATTTGTTCCAAAGATCTCTCTCTAAAATTTAAATAAACTCTGAAGTCTGATTATGACAGACTTTTAGCCCTTGTTTTTCTTTATTTTTTTCTTTTTTTTCTTTTTTTTTTCTTTTTTAACAGATTAATTTTATCTTTCTAATATAATGAAACAACTCTGTTTTCAAATGGATAAGAAGGCATTTAACAGAAAACAAGATCAAGAAAGAAGTCTGGCAGAGTTACTAAATGAGAATTGTCCAAGGAAATTAGCAAAGAACTTAGATGGCAAGATGAAAGTCATCCAGTTTTGGTACTATTGAGATGGTACTGATAATTAAAGAACCCCTGAAAACAGTGATATGATGCCTAAATGTTCCACATTTTTCTGAATTGTTTGCTATGTCATGATTATACTTTATCATTAGCCATTATTGACACATATGCTGGTACCTCCTGAGATAATTTTAGATCCAACTCTTTGGTGAATAAACCTAGTACATCAACACATTTAAGTAATGTTGAGTGTATTTGATAGTGCTGATGGACAACTTCCCGGAAAAAAAAAAACTGAAACATACCTTACCCAAAAAACAAAACCCCCAAACATAACCTCACTGAAATAAGCACATATCACCCAAACCACACATGGAACTGATTGCAAAATAAGCTGTCTGCTTTTGTGATCAGTTACATACCAGACTAATAAAAAAAAAAAAAAAAAAAAGAGAGAGACACACACACCAAGTACCACTGTTACACATACTTTGTCTAAATACTGGTACTATAAGGAAAAGGATTTTTGGGAAGTATTGGGCATGGTTGGAGTTAAGGTCAGGGATAGGGTAAGACCACTCATGAGTAAGGATGACTAGAGTAGATTCATACCCCCCATGTGCTATCTTTCTCATGTGTGCTTAACCCTCACCCTATTCCTGCCCCTAACCCCAACCCTGCACATTACCGCAACAAAAAATACTTCCCCTAACAGTATCGTTGCACAAGAGACTCACATGCAGTACACATACATAAACACAAATGCACACAAGTAAAGCTCATAGCTAGCTAGCCCTCATTCTAACTCTAACACTCACTCACAAGCAATTACTATAAACATAAGCTCTTCCCAACAGCACACCAACATTCAGCAAAACAGTTTTGATAAAAACACATTCAGCAAAATCCATTCAGTAAAGAAGCACACAGTTCACTCTAAAAATCAAAGACATTTAGCAGGGTGAATTATTCCTTAATATTAGGCCCAGTACTGCTACAACTACTCTGGCTTCTTTGAATGGGCCAGCTTTTTTTTACTAAAAAAAACTTTGTTAAAGAGCATATTAGGATAGTGCAGAAGAATATGATGAATCAGCAGAGACCTGTATTGGTACCTTTATCAATCCACCATTCATCTTTAGACAGAACACATAGATGCAAACTTTTGCAAATCCCAGGTAAGATTTTAGAGGGTAAAAAAAAAAAGAAATGAGTAATGCTCCTGATTCTTCTGTGAAGAAGACTTAGGTTTGGCACAAACAAATTCTTTTTACTGGATTCTGACCATGATAATACTCCCTCACAGTCTTCTGGATCTTCCAAGAGACACAATACATTTAATGGATGGATTTTCCTTTTGGCCTACAGGAAATCCATCATCTTCAGGTAAGAGAAATAAAAAATGGTGGAACTTACATATTCATAATGAACATTTCCACTAAACTTTTCAAGATGTTTTAAAAGCCAAAAAATAGCACTAGAGAAGGCTAAGAGTACATATAAAGTTTTTATAGAAAGACCATATTAAGCATATTCTACCTCTGTCAGTGTTTATTCAAAGCAGGTGGTAAGAAAGGCTATGCATCTAGTAGTTATGCATGTAAGACTTTAAATTATACAATGTCATCACCGAAAAGACAACAAAAGTGCATGCTGATTGGCCAATCCAACCAGCGTGCACATTGTAAATCCAAAGTAATCTAGGTTACAAGTCATGACATTAAGAAATCATGCAGCCCTGCCTTTCTTTTTAGAGATGACATTGTATAATTACAAATAAGCAATGAACTAACGTGTCTTTCTTATTTGTAATTAACACTTATGTACCAGGATCCAAATAATTACCCAGGCAGTACTTTCTATTTTTTTCTTGGCATCAAAGCCATATCCATACATATAAATTGAGTCAGCGAGTGCAAAACATGGATCAAAGTGAAAGCTCTCAATCGGAGCTACTTAGACACCTATTGCCATAAACTAGGCAGCCACAAATGTTAGTTTCTTTTTCATATTTTTCTTTAAAATGGGTGGAAATGATCGATACTAGTAAAATGGTTTGAAATGCACATGGTCCAGTGGAAACAATCACAGAAAAAAGGCAGTAAGCAGTTCTGAATCGATAGATACCGCGTTATTTGGAGTAGTATGTGTTTGGCACAGCTTCCTGTTAAAAAGGGCTTCGCACAGACCTCGACTCTTTTCCTAAGGGTCAGAATATCATGTGCACTTGCTGATGGAAAATATCCATGTCTTTAACAGGAGACTAAAATAATTAAATAAATATGCCTTTTTGATGTGAACGGAGCTGGGGAGAGCTGCAATTATTTATGATAATTTTTGAGACATTTTTGTATTTTATTTTTAGTAACTGTTTTACCCCTTCCCACCACACACACACACACATTTTTCCAGGCTAAGTACTGCTGTCAGTTTTATAACTAGCTTAAAGTGTTAAAGAAACTTAAGCTGGAACCTCTCTGCAACACCTTCCCCTTCTACTTGGCGCTTGCACATTATACGACAGATTATACGGCAGAAATATCTCATGTTAATGCTTACCATTTAACAACTGATAGATTTTCAACATGCTGTCTTACTGTTTTCATTAACAATACTTTGTATTTTACAAAGATTGCATTTTTGCTCTGTTTTTAAATTGTGTCTTTCGGCTTTTCCCGGTTAGGGGTTGCCACAGCAGAACTCCGGTCCGCTAATGACTGGCAATAGATTTTTATGTGCCGAGTGGCCAGCCCTGGTGCACAACCTTCAAAGAAGGTACGCCCATTCACGCATGTCTCCACGCAGAAGACACTCTAGCTGAGAATCGAACTGGACAACGTCTTACTGTGAGGTGACAATGCTACCGCAGCACCACCACTGCAGTACGAATTCCAACTTGCCATTGTTTTAAACTACCTAAAGAGACCCACGCTGTTAGACAAAACATCAAAAATATATGTTTGTTCATTTTCTGTTTGTTTATTAATGTATAATGTATTGCTAGAGCGATGCTGTAACTTGAAGATGCTTGTGTGAGCCACCCTTCAACGTATGTTTATCATTAATGAAGTGTTTAATGTTTGAAAAAAAAGGTTAGTAAATTCCAAAATGTCTAAATAAGTGATGCATCTTTATTTCAATGTTAATTGTTTAGACAGTAAGTGAATTTGTATTATACAGTGTCACCTCCTATTGTTTGGAATATAATTCTCAAAAGTTCAAGATAAAACAGAGGGGCTGTGGTTAACTACACCAAAGTGTGAACTATTTTATCTCACAAAAAGTGGGAGAATACAAATGAAAGCAAACAAAAACTTAAATAACAAGAACACAAACATAACACAACACAAAACTAACATCATTGTATAATAGCAATAACCCACGGCTTCGCCCTCATGATCAAACCATGCCAACCGTGGATAAATCCAGCATTACCCACACCCAGCCATGGGTTATTGCTATATTGTTTAACACATGGATTAAAATCAAAAATCTCTTTTATAACAATGTTGATAAAACAGGAGCTCTTAGAATAAAATCTGTATATGGTTCCATAGATGTTGCATCAATAACAGTTATATCAGTGATAGTTTTGAGAAGTTTGGCATACCACAGAACAGGGTTGTAGAAAAGAATAATAGATTCAAACTATGTAAAGGCTCCAATAACTCCAGATTTTATTATTTAGGCACTCAGCTGATAACATAGACTTACAAAAGAAGGGAAATATGGGGTGTTTAGTTAAACTTATTAATTGTATACTATGCCTACTCCACAGTTTCAAAAGAGTTTACTGATTTTAGAAAAGGAAACCCATCCAATCACCAACATAGAGAAATGTAATGGAGTTATAAAAAAGATTCAGCAGGAAAAAGCAAGTACAACCAAATATGTTCAAAATGATTGCATTCCCTTCCTCACTGGGAGGCCAATTTTTAGAGTAGTGTTTCCTCGTGTTAGCAAATAACATCAGACCATTAGATTTATAGGCAAAAGAAATGGGATGTGCATCAGAATTTTTCCAAGTGCTACAAATACAACTTACTCCATAGACATCTCCACATAAAGTACATCAGGCATTCCAGTTAATTAATCTGTTATTGCTGAAAAATCAACAGTCCATACAGTCAAAAAAAAAAATCAAGGTTTCTACTGCATGTTGTTCTTGGTTCAAAGAAAGAACAATACTTACAGAAAAGTTTTATATTTATCATATCTGAGCAAGTTCATAAACAAAAAAATTTAGAATGATAACTCTGCAAAGATATACATACACACCACACAGACACACACACACACACACACACTCATATGGTTGCAGTTCACTAGGATGACACGCATGTCAATACTATATAAACTATTAGGTTTTTTTGTGAATGGTGGATTGGGTGACTTCCTGTTGGTCGACAAAAGTAAGTGGCTTTTTAGTAGGCCTGGGAGCTTGTGTGTAGTTATGAGTGTTTTGGGGCTATAGTAAGAGTTAGGTAAGGGGTCAAATTTAGTGTTTGCATGAGTGTATGTATTTTGGGGTTAGGTAAGGGTTAGGTAAAGGGATAGATTTAGTGTGTTTGCAAATAAGCATTTTTGGGTTAGGGCTAGATTTAGGTAAGAGGAAAGACAGTGTGTGTTTGTTTTAGGCTTAGAGTTAGGGTGAAGTAAGGAGATAGATTTAGTGTTTCAGGGGTTAGTGTGTGTGCATGTGTATGGTGTGTGTGTGTGTGTGTGTGTGTGTGTGTGTGTGTGTGTGTGTGTGTGTGTGTGTGTGCGTGTGTGCGTGTGTGTGTGTGTGTGTGTGTGTGTGTGTGTGTGTGTGTGTGTGTGTGTGTGTGCATGCATCCGTGCACGCTCATGCATATGTGTGTGTCTGTGTGTCTGTGTATGGTGAGTGTCTACTGAAAGTTTTCTTAATGTAAGGTGCACTGTTAAGGGCAGAGGCAGGGTTGGTGTTAGGGTTAGCATGCATTACTAAGGTGGAATTCTAACCCTGCCCCTAACCCTAACTGTACCTTACCTTAAGAAGACTCTTTCCGTAACATTACCACTCTTTAGACAAATTTGAGCTGAATGGTTGGTAGGATTACAGTAGTACATCAGAAAAGAGCATTTGTTTCCTTTTTTGAAGGACTGGGTATCAGTAATTTGTGTTGACAAAATAATGTATTGCCTCTGTGTTTGGGCTGATGATTTATGTGATGATCATTTAACATGTTGCATTCATTATATAATTTTATATACATATATATATATATATATATATATATATATATATATATATATATATATATATATATATACACACACATACATCTATATTGCATATCTGTCTATATATGGGATCCATACAGATGTTCGACTGCATCTTTCACCGAATCCCAATTTGGTTAGCATACTTGCGCAAAAGTGCTGTTCACCGAAGCAGCACTTTCGCATAAGTATGCTTGTTGTTCCGGTCGTACTATGGTGCAGTAAGGGTAAATTCCCTTTTCTGCACTGTAGTGTGGCCTCGGAGTGAAAATGTTAAAGTAGGGGGTGTGTGGGGGTGCAGGGGTGCTTGCCCCCCTGCATTCAAGTAGATTTTGGTTTTTTTTAACATACTTTAACAAAAGTGCTTTTTTGATGAAAGTGCTTTTGTTAAAATGTGTTCGATGGTAATGGAGTCGGGCTTTTGAACTTTCATTCAAAAGTCCTAGATCCCTATACTGACAGAACCCACACTGTGAAAGTAGCAGACTCCAAATCCGACTTCAGACCAGTGACAAGTGGAGTACCACAGGGTTCAGTCCTGGGTCCTCTCCTGTTTGGTATCTACTTCTCTGATGTACAGGCTAACAGAGATGGTCTTTGGCTAACGAAGTTCGCAGATGACTGCAAACTAGGAGCCATAATCGAAACTCTTAACGATGTGGACATCCTACAAAAGGGCCTCACTGAGACAGATGCCTGGTGTCAAAGCCATGGCCTCAAGCTCAATGCCAAAAAGTGCAGTGTCATCCCCTTTGGCATAAACTCTGTACCCATGAACTACTACATAGGCGGTAGTAAACTTAACACTGAAAGTGTGATAAGAGACTGGGACACAGGTGGACAGTAGTCTCTCCTTTGATAATCACATCGCCACAGTAGTCAGGAAATCCTTCTACGTGGCACACCATATCACAAAATGTTTCTCATCCAGGATCCAGGAAAAAAGAGGTCATTGTTCCCCTCTCACTCATTAGACACATTATAGAGTACAATGCCCCTTTTGGTATACACCTCACAAGACATCTACAACAATTGGAAAGACTGCAGAAATACCTCACAAAATGGATTACTGGCCTCAAACATATGCCCTATGAAGACTGTCTCAAAAATCTCCAGCTTTACTCTGTCGCATATCGCCTACTCAGAGGTGATCTCTGCCTAACATACCAAGCTATGTCAAACCCAGATCTGTTGGACATGCTCCACTTAAAGAAATCCCAATCCCTCTGAGCTACACACTCTAGGGACCTAAACCTTGTCACCACAATAAAGAGAACATGCTGGAGGAATAGATTCCTGTCCCAGAGACTTCCCATACTCTGGAACAAACTACGTATCTATATCAAACAAAGCTCCTCATTAGCACTCTTCAAGAAAAATCTTGATGATTGGATGGGAAATAGCAAATTCTCCGCTGGGATCACTTCTGTGGCTCTGCTAGACAGTGGCACAGGAAAATAATTTTCTTGGGTGGCAAAAGCCAGGGTACCTTTTTGGCTAGGCTTATATAGGCCCTAAGGCCAATAGCCTAGTGCCTACCTATGAACCTGTATATAT
The DNA here is from genome assembly GCF_019279795.1 of Protopterus annectens. Classification (NCBI taxonomy): domain Eukaryota; kingdom Metazoa; phylum Chordata; order Ceratodontiformes; family Protopteridae; genus Protopterus; species Protopterus annectens. The sequence continues at coordinate 454,674,927 of NC_056735.1, forward strand.
ATATATATATATATATATATATATATATATATATATATATATATATATATATATAGATATAAATATATGTAGATATAAATATACAGTATGTAGATATATACATATATATATATATATATATATATATATATATACATACACAGATATATTATACATACTTATGACTCTATTCTGAATTAAAAAACAGCACAAAAAACAAACTCAAAATATTGAGCCTCTTTCTGTAAATCAGAAAACAGTGAATCATCAAAATAGATTCTGTCATAGTTCCTGCAGAGGGTGAGGGGGGGTATACTGTTTTCTTGCAGTCTTTAGCAATTGACTAAATAGGGGATTCAACCAAGTTTATTTGATTTATCCAGTGCTAATTAAATGTCCTTCAACATCTGCAGTGCAAACAGAGACAAATAGATACAGAGAGATAGATTGATAACAGGCAGTTAGATAGATAGAAAATATGCTTTTATTATTATTGAACTAAGTATATTTCACAAAAAAAATATCAGATCAACCTAGGAAAAATGAAAGCAATCTATAAAGCCTTGGTGTCTTTCAAGTCATTTTTCCAAACAGCATCACAAATCACTGCAGACAGTACGGCGGTAATGTGTTATATAAACAAACATGGGGGAATCAGATCCTTTTAACTTCACTAGAAAACAATTTGATTTGGAAGTGGTTAGGAGATAATTTGATTTAGAAATGATCTTTTCAACACACAGACTTTAGCTCTTGGTAGTGTATACTCAATGTTTACAGGAACAATTAGCCAATGGCTTAAGCTGAAATATTTATTTATTTATTTATTTATTTATTTATTTATTTATTTATTTATTTGACATTTGTTTACTGAGGTAGACTGACTGGGTCTACAGAACCCGTTTTCAGCAAAGGCCCAGGGAGGAAAAGCTCCACATACAGTACAATACAAACATAGTATAATCCAACACAATACAAATTACATTAGAAATACTATACAAAAATAACTTGAAAGAACAAACTATGTTACAAGATATGTTGCAATATATTGCTGCACATCTAGATAATTCTATAGAGTTAAAACATTACAGACAATAATAGTTACTCTCACCATACATGACGTGGATAGTGTCCAAAAAAATAGTACATAGGTAGTGCAATGTGTGACATTGACTCTTATAGTACATGAAAAATAGAATGCTAATTTCAGTTAGGAAAATAGCAGCCAGAAAGTTAGTGATGCAGACAGACAGATAGCAAGAGAGAGTTAAGAAGAATAGAAGCAATAAAGCCTGAGCAGTTACTTAAGGATATGGTATAGAAGCAGAGAAGGAGTTAGAAGAGCCTTAGGATCTTGCAGTCTGTGAGGGATTGAAATGTGACAGAAAAGGACGATGAGGCTACTGTGGAAGAAGAGGAAGACCTGAGCATTAGGCCAGCTTTATGCAGGAGCAGAGCCATGTATTTTTGAGCTGACTTTTTAAAGAGGTTTGAAATGGATTAGGCCAGGCATAGACCTGGTAGCTAGAGGTAGTGAATTCCACAGTATAGAGACAGAGTATGAATACAGAGATTGACCTGGTTTTCTCATGGGTTTTGAGATAGCTAAGAGATTTTTGTCTTCTGATTGTAGGGATGGATTTGGTGTGTAAGATGTGACTACATCAGTGAGGTAAAAAAAGGCTTAAATTTGGTGATGTAATAACTGAAAGCCAGTTCTGATGAAGCCCAGTTTTTTGGGTGAAAGCGCTTAATTAGCTTGTTTGTTTGCTTGTTCTTTTTCCACCAGTTTGTTCTTTTTACCATCAGTTTGTCTGTTAGTTTGGAGTTGTCCGTTTTGTTATTTTATGTTGTATTAAAACGTGATTGATACACAGTTTGGTCATCGCGTTTATTCCTTTATTGGTAGAGGCACTCATTGGCGTTCTCGCAGTATTTTTAGTTTCAGTTGTCATTGCATTTTTCTACATCAGTGAGGTAGAATGCTCATGGATACAAAGACAAGGTGTCTGAACTCTAAATACTTGACTCGAGTCACAGCATCTAATGTTATAGTTATGGGCTTTGCAATGCCTTTCCAGGGATATATTACACTGATAAGAGTGAAATATGCTGAAGTGCTAATGTAGGTGGGTGAGTAAGTGGGGGTGGGGATATCCTTCCAACACTACAAAACAATACACACTAGACTTAAATGAAATTATTAGTTCTAGACCTCCCATCTCCATAATGTAAAACACTGCCTCTCATATGGTGGAGTAAATGGACAAAATATGGAATATTTGCTAACAATTTCATCTAGGTAGGTCACAGTATGGTTCAAATGTGCAACTTCCCACTTATAGAATGCCTTTTTAATGAATTACTTTGATTCGGTATTATTTACCTTACATATTGGTTAAAAAATTCTTATTATACCATGATCCCCCCAAAACGTGCACGCTGATTGGCCAGCATGCCCGTTGTAAATCGAGTTATACTAATGGAAAAAGGTCCGGTCACCCGGACTTTTTTCCATTAGTATAACTCGTTTTTTTAAAACACTGTCTCGCTATGTTAAATGGGTTTAACATAGCGAGACAGCTTTAAAATAAGCAACGGAGATCTCCGTTGCTTATTTTAAAGCTGTCTCGCTATGTTAAACCCATTTAACATAGCGAGGTAATGTTTAAAAGCAACGGAGAAAGCAAGATCTCCGTTGCTTTTTTTTTAGTGTTTCGCTATGTTAAATGAGTTTAACATAGCGAGACAGTTTTAAAATAAGCAACGGAGATGTCCGTTGCTTATTTTAAAACTGTCTCGCTATGTTAAACTCATTTAACATAGCGAAACACTAAAAAAAAGCAACAGAGATCTTGCTTTCTCCATTGCTTTTGCCCACAGCTCTGATGTACTGCGCAGGCGCGCAGTACATCAGAACTGCTGCGGATGCCAGACATCTGCGGAAGGGCAGTAAACAGGCATTATACTATGCCATTATTTAAGAAAAGTAATAGTTTCTTTTCTTAAATAATGTCATGGTATAATAGCAATAACCCACTTCTGGGTGTGGGTAATGCTAAATTTACCCACGGTTGGCTTTGTTTGGTCCCTCGGGCTTCGAAGGATTCCACCTCGGTTTTGAGGAGTTTGAAATTTGCTTTAGAGAAGTTTTTCACTGTGGTTTTCTGGGCAGGGGGAGGGGTCAGGATGTGAATATCCAGTAAGATTAGTTTATGGTCTGATCTTACCAGTAAGGGATACACTTCTGGTCTGGAGCATAGAGCCCCCATGTTGGTGATGATCAGCTCCAGTTGTTTTCCCCTCTTGTGGGAGTGGTAACAAGTTGTTCCATAGCATCTGAGTTTATAAATTCTAGGAACCTTTGGGCTAGGGTGTTGGAGCTAGAGTAATGCTCCCAGTCTATGTTTGGGTAGTTGAAGTTGCCCAATATAATGGTGTTTGGAGAGACCTTCATATTTTCCAGTGTTCTCAGGAAGGCAGAGTGGGGTTCCTCGGTTTGGGAGGGTAGTCTGTAGCAGGCTATAAACTGGAAGGCAGTTTTACCCACTGTTAGTTGCACATGGATATTATCTGATGCTTTGTGCTGTGCCACCAACCTGGAGGTGTGGGTATCTTTGATGAATATTGATACTCCCCCTCCTTTTGTGGTTCAGACCTTGCTATATGCTCTCTCTGCATTTTCTCAAAATACAGAAGGTATTACTTAACACAAAACAAGACAGAGCCAAAGTGATCTTAGTAGTACCTACTTAGCTAAAACAGCTATAATGTATTCTTTATTAGCTCTAAACACACGTTCACCCTTGACACTTACCTCTACAGGAGTACTTACTGACATAAGAACAGAAAAGTTGTTACACCTCAGTCTCAAGACTATTGAATCTGTTAGTTTGGAACAGAAAATTCAAGTCCCTTATCTTAGATTTTTTGAAAAGCTAAAATATCAAGTGCAAGGAAATATTATCTACAAAAATTGAAGTGATTTGTTGTTTTGGATTGCACCGGAAGGATGTAATCCATTATATTGCCTGATTTCTTAGATAATACCAATCAGATATATGACTTGACTATCGCTTATTCTTTAAGCAAGTTTCATATAGACTTAACTTCTGGCTGTGTCCAATCTGCAGATCCCTTGGTTAAGACCATCTTTAAGGAAGTTTGTCACTTAAGATCATGGAGAAGACTCATCTTCACCTTCTCTAGGACCTGAACTTTATTTTAGAGAAGCTAGCATTATCTCTCTTTGAAGCTGCAGACTCAGTAGATGTAAAGCATTTTTCACAAAAGACACTTTTTTCCTAATTGCTGTTACTCAGAGGAATTCAAAAATGCAAGTCCATTTGTAAACCACTTTATTTGGTCTTTCATAACAAAAGATGCATTAAAAGTTATTTTTTTTCTTTTATGACAAATTTTATTTCAACAGTACTTTTGAACCAGTCAGTTAATGTTCTATGATTTTATCCTAACTACCAGAATGAAGAAGACCAACTAGAGGTACACATGCAACTCAGATACTATATTAGGACAGAAGAATACAGGAAAAAAAAAAGGCCATTTGCTTGTCTCCTTTAAAAACATAGAGAAGGCCTACTAGTCAGCAGAGTCTGCCATAGTGGATGGTATAGTGTATTTGATATGACAGGTATAATAAATCTATCTGAGGCACAGTAAGGTCACATCCCACTAGGGCAGCAGTTACATCACCAGCTTTTTTGAGAAATGTTTTTGTGCAAAATATTTTTAGAAGCTGCCACATGGACTGCTGTGCATACCTTCACAAAACACTTAAGAGGAAGTACAGTCTAGGGTTGGAACATGTTTTGGCACAACTGTACTACGTGTCATGAGTACATAAATACTGATTGGGATTCTACCCAAATATTAGGATTTACTGTTACAGTAACCCTCCCAAAAGAAGATAGAACAGTTGTGGTAGGTACTTACCATAATAGTACATCTTTGAGGAGAGGTCACTATAACAGTAAAGCTACCTTCCTTCATCCCCTGCAGAGAGGTTTTAATATTTTTTTATTATAACTGGTTATTTACAGTGTTTCAAAATACTGCTTGAAATGTTTTGGTACAGAGTTTATTGTATAAATGACTTTTGCTACAAATGCACTTTCCTATGAGGGCCAGAAATGACTCGAAGAACAGGAGAAAGGTCTAGTAATGCTATTTATATATGACTATCTTGTGTCCTAGTCATTTATTTTATTTATTTATTTATTTGCAATTTGATTACCGGGGAAGTCCACTGGGCTGAACTGACCCATTTTCAGTGGAGGCCCGGGGAGAAGAACTCCAAGATGCATTATACAATTTAGATACAAATGATAGTTCATATTAAAGATCTTATGTAGACTAGTTACTCATAAATGCATTCAGTATCATGCATAGTTAAATTCATTAAGCTTGAAGGTAGGGATCACACAGTTTCATTTGAGGAAAACAGATATGGGTTAGGTGTGGAAACAGTTTACATGCAAACCTTTTAAGAAAATGTAAATACGCTTTACATACACACACATCAACAGTAGAATGCTATTTACAATATTTACAAGGTTGGGCTGTGTGAGGGTTGCTATAGGAGGTGAGAGCTTAGACAGAAGCTATAGAAACTGTTGAGAGCTTAGATAGGCTTGTAGGAAGATAACTATGAGAGTTGTAGAGCTTGGGAACCAGAGCTCATGGTTCCATGGAATGATATTGTGATACCTGTATTAGATTTCAAAGGGATAAGGGCACAACTTATAAGGATAAAACAGACAATAGGGGTAAACCCATATGTTATGATTCACTGCTAAAGTGACGTCTCCTTAAATACCTATGCATGTTCATCATTAGATCACTGCTTTAAGGGCTGTATATTGCCAATGATATTGGAAATTCAGTCAGTATACTAATGTTTTTAGGCACCTTCCTCACTCGTTACATGCCTGCTTAAGCAGGATAGTATGCTGGCATGAGTAGGACACATGGTTGCCAAAATTAATGACTTTCTTGCCATTGGTGGATTAAAATGTATCAGCAATCAGCTTGTAACTAAATTTTGTGGACAGATAAGTACCCCATTTGGGACCTTCCTTACTTTTTTTTGTTTAAAAGTGTCTTTCAATAGTAGATTATGTCTGTCAGAAAAGGGAAAATTGCCCACACAGCCTGTGTTTTCTGCCCTATGGGATAATCAGGTACTGTGATATATGCTTATCTTTTATTTCCAAAGCCATTTGTAGGTGGCTTGATAGATTAAATCTTTTTCTTCATCCAAAGGTCTTGGCATGGGTGTCCATGGCTTATAACATCTCTTCCATGGATATCCCCCTTTAGTCAAAGAAGAAGAAGAAGATGACAAACATTTCAAAAGAGGCTTTTGAAGACACTCATTCATCTACCTATTTACAATGGTCTGGGATAGATGGTTATACTGTGTTAGTTTTGGAGCCCTCAGAATGTCAATCTGATCTACCTGGTCCTGCCAGTGTGGCTCCACAGGAAGTTGCTAAGGCTCAAGAAATCCACACACCCAGTCAGGTCGGACTTTATGTTCTGACTGAAAGAGAAGGAGGTGTTCATCAAGTCCTGATAAGGGAGGAATTAGCAGGATCATTGATGGAGGTCCAAATAAAGGTGACATATAAGTGGGAATTCCACAGATCTCTCCAGTTATTAGCCCATCACCATTCTGTCATCTCTTTCTAAAGTACTAGAAAATTGCAGCCAACTACCTAACTTTTTCTCTGATAATAATCTCCTGTCTCCAACAGAGCATGGATTTTGTCCTCATCACAGTACTGTCTGCCCTTCTTAAGTTCGCCACCTGCATCAACTAAAGCAGAAACAATAGCAGCATTGTGTCTGTAGTACATTTAGACCTATCTAAAGCCTTCAATGCTGTATCCCACCAACCTCTAATAAATAAGCTCTGTTCAATAGTAATAGGCCCAGCAGCTTTCTGCTGGTTTAATAGCTATTTCACAGGCAGACAACATGCTGTGAAATGGCAAACAGACATCACCATTTTGACTGAAGCAGTGGCTGTCCATCATTTGTCTTTTATGGGCCCAATCCATTTCAACATATTTATAATTAACTTCCACACTGCAAGTAAACATGCAGATGACTCAACCCTAATCTGCTCTGCCAAGAATCTGAAAAAGAAATCTTTACAATCTATTGAAAGTTGGCTCCATTAATCAAATGTTCTACTAAACCAACAAATTAAACTAGTTCTATTTATTCCCAAGTAGTTCTCTCAACAGTTCTCTCACCAGAAGAATCTTTTCAACCTAACCTCTTCCAAATGTACCAAAATTGAACTAGGAACCAACACAAAGCTTCTAGGGATAATTGATGAAAATGTGAAATTTGATTTTCATTTAAAACAAGCAGTTAAAAAAGAACATCAACAACTTGGTACCTTTTATAAGATAAAGCCCTACTTTACAGATGACACTAAGAAATTAATTGCCACAACCTACCTACTCCATACCCTTCTATACGGTGTTCTCATTTTTTACATCTGTAAGCCACCAAATCCCACCTACTTAAACAATGGTACAATAAAATAGCAAAATATGCTGCTAATATCCCATACAGAACACACCTCTGTTTAACTCTAAAACATCTTAAGTGGACTGAACTGCAACATAGCCTAACCTTCTCTCAGTTAGTCACTACATGCAATTTAATCTACAAATCAGATAAACACCTCTTCACCAGCAACGTAATTCACTACTACTCTACCAACAGCACCCATTGCTCCACAGAAAAACACCTATTACTAGTTACAAAATCTAATAACTTTGCAGGTGACTTCCTCTACTCATCCAAAGTAACCAAAATACGGAATTCCATCCCACTCACCATAAAACAAACACGTAACCTCATAACATTTAAACAGCACCTTAAATAATATCTGATGGAAACATGGTCATGCTCATACCATTCACGAGAGTAATAACTCTACTCCTGCATACCCACTAAACTTCATCCTCCAAATGCCATAAATTTCCAGTCGCACTTAATTTTTATTGATATTCTTTAATCTATCCTACTCTGACTATTTGCTTTTTCCCTATGAATTCTCTCCATCTAACCCTTTCATGCCTTTTCTCTAAATCCCTGCATTAAACCATCTCTCCCAAACACCTCATCAGACTTACCTCACTATGTTTCTCTTTCAGCTCCATACATCTGCATCTATTTACTGCCATTCTACTGTACTTAACAATCCACTCTTCTATCTTGCATTTCAATAGTCCACCTACTACTTACCACATATCTTCTCTACATTTAAACTACTTCTTGCATCCTTCGAACCCCACCTATAACATCCATATCACTTATCTATTAACACTGCATACAAGCCTAAACCTAGAACAAATGTTAATTAAATGCCGTAGTTGCTCTACTTATTTGCTGTTGATTGCTCACACATCATCACACATCTCCTTCTCTTTCTGCCATTTTCTCTTGTTGATGATTAATGGATTACTGGATGTTGCTAAATGTTGATGGTAAGAGGAAAAGATGAACAGTGACAGGTGAGACAGGCAGAAATGGGAGGTGATGACACAGTTAGAAATCTGTAAGCATTTTTATTTTACAAATACTTGCTTGAAATAGCTTGGATGCAAAGATTATTGGGAACATTTTTATAGAAATTCTAATCTGATGTGATAAACCTTGGAATGATATCTTTATAGACTGAGACAAAGGCAATAATTAACAAAACATTGTATTAAGGTTTGTAAAGAATGTAGATTCATAGTTGGTAATACAATTTTTTTTTAAATAATTATAAGATGGATAGGATGGATCAGTTCTGTTGTACTGACCTAGCAGAAAGGGGCTATTTAAAACACAGCAAGACCTGCAAAATGATGACTGAAGGCAGCAATATAGTAGAAAAAGTGGAGTTTTGCAGGCTTTTTTTTAAATTTCTCCAAGTCTTTTGGGTTTCTAATACTGTGGTGGGGATGGACTCCATTCCTAAGTCAAAGTATGATTAAAGTTTGTGAAACTATTATTGTTTTAATTGTTAAAGCTTGCCAAAAGTGCTCTTTGCAACACCCACACTGTGCCCAGAACTGACTCCTTCTGCGATTTATATGGAGTTACATGTATCAGTAGCATATCTAAATAAAACTAGACATGTTTTATGAGACCCATTGCTCCTACCACTATTGGAACTATCTGGTTATCCTTCTTTCACATTGCCCTCATTTTTTCCTGCAAATTCTGGTATTTTATGACTTTCTGTCTGTCCGTACATAAGACGCTGTAATCACAGGGTGTAGCAAGTTCAATGATCAATGCTATTTTTGTCTTTTCACGGACTGCTACATCTGTTTTTCTCGCATCTTTGTTTGAACTGTTAGTAGTGGGTGAACCCATGTGGTATAAACTTCATCATTCTGTATAGTGCTTTGTGGCTCATGTTTCCAGTGCTTCTCAGCTATTTCAGTATAGTAACATTTGCATAGTCTCCACTGTAAGAGTCTTCCACATTGTTATGCCTTTCGGGCCTGTATACTGAAAGGCATAAGGCATTGTTATGCCTTTCAGTATACAAGTCTTCTGCCATTAGTGTATCACACCCAGCAACAAAATGTGCAACTGTTTCCAGTTCTGTTTTACAGAACCTGCATTTGTCTGTTTCTCCCACATGTTCAATAGACTTTGTAAACCAATATATACATAGTCCACTATCCTGAGCCACTGATTTTAACCTTTCATGTTTTGGTTTAAATTCACCTCTCCTTAACCATTCCTGTGTCACAGCCTGATCAACATGAGGTTATTCCAAGAGTTTTCTGTACTTGCAACTATATTTATACCTTTTCCACATTTCTTGCCTTCTCATCTGATCCTTTTCCTTCTAGTCTTTCCTTTGTTTTTTTGGCACATTCATTTGCTGCATGAATTTTGTCTACTTATGTTTGACACTGATATGCTAAGCAGGGAAGTCATCTTAGATTTTTTCTTTTCATGGTTCAAAATTTTAACCATGTTTGGATCTGTTGAGATCAGCAGATACGTATGCAGTCCTACGATTGCAACTCTATTCATCTAATCAGAATGAGGTATACATAATCTTGGTATACACAGAGTTTTATATATCATTTGATAAGCATGAAGCATTTTCTTGTTTTCCTGTCTAACTGATCCAGTACCTTTTGGGGCTAGTCACCCCAAAACTGTAAGTTAGAACAGGAAGAGCAAATTTGTTTGTGACTTGGACTTTGTTTCTAGATAAGTCAGGGATTTTTCAGCATTAATTTTTTTCTAAAATATTCTTTACTGAGTTTTGTCTGCATTTGCTCATGTTTTATTGTTGATTCATCAGTTCTCAAATGTTTATAAACTCCCTCCTGCTCAAGTTCATTTAAATCACATGCCTGTACCAGACTGATATTTTCTTGGTGCTGTAGTTTTCCTGCTTCAGACATTGCCTTTGCACATTTATCAAGACAAAATGACATTCTTATATCATCTAAGAAAGTTTGGGCCATTTCAATTGTGCTTTCAGCTCCTCGTCTGATGAACTATACAGTTTTATATCTTCTAAAAAAGATGATGAGAAGTCTTTACACTTTGCCTGAGAGCCAAACTGTAACCATGGCCTGATCTGTTAAGTAGACAGTTTAATGGGTTAAGGGCAAGCCAAAAAAGCAGTGGTGACAAAGAGTCACCCTGTAATATGCTCCTTTGAATTTTTATTCCTGGGATAATGGCTTAGCTGCAAAGTGGTTTGCCAGTGTTTTGTGGTCACTGTAATGTAATTGATCAATGTAAGGTGTATCTTATACATCTGTAAGCACTCCTTTATCCATGAATGTGGGATGCTGCTTTTTTTGAAGTCTATCCATGCCATGCCATGCTTAGATTCTTCCCCTTTTTACAATGTATTTAGCATTTGTTAATCAGGAAAGTCTGACTTGGAACAAAGCCAATTTTCAGTTGCAGGCTGGGGAGAAGGACTCCAGATGCATGTCCTTGTAACGTGGGAGTAAACCGGAAAACCTGGAGGAAACCTGAGCACCTAGAGGAAACCCACACAAATGCAGGAAGGACATGCAAACTCCACACAGAAGGCACCCCAGCCAAGAATTGAACCAGAGAACCTCTTGCTGTGAGGCAACAATGCTACCGCTGCACCACTGCACTGTTACAATTCTCCATTATGACTTTATTAAGTTCATAGGTGTGTACTAGGCTAACGATCACAAGGGCCTTTTTTAAGCCTAGCCATGCATCCCAAATCCCTGATAAGTTGTGGTACCCTTGATAAGTGTAAGCAGGGGCTTGGGAGATGAACAATTTACAGACTGCCTGTGCCCATTAGAGACATAGGTGCCAAGCCAGGGAAAAATGTCCTGTTCCCCATCCAATTGTCCAAGTTAAACTTGAATTGGGTTAAGGAGGAACTCTGCTTCACATGGATGGGGGGAGCCTATTCCAGAGACAGGGTAGTCTCTGGGATACATACTTGTCTCTCCAGTAGGTATTATTTATATCATAGGCAAGGTTTAAGTCTTTATAACAGGTAATTCTGGTGCTGTTTGTTTTGCAGATATGCAGGAAGTCCATCAGAGTGGGATCTGACAACTTGTATGCCAGGCATAGAGCTCCCCTCAACAGTCAGTAGGAGACAGAATACAGGGATAGGGCCTTGAGGTGGTCTGTAAAGGACATGTTACTTACACCCTTGTTCTTTTAGTGTGGAGCTTCTGTGGACTTTCCAATTGTTTGATATGCTTGGTTTGGTATATACCAAATGGGACATTGTCCTCAATGGTAGGTCAGATGAATGCTGAATACAGTGGAACAATGACTTCTTTGAACCTAGATGCCATACCTTTGTTTATAACTTGCACAACATAGAATTATTTCCTCACTACTGTAGACATGTGATGGTCAAAGGCTAGATTACTGTGTATGTGTGTCCCCAGGTCTCTTACTACTGGGTCAACTCTTAGGGGTGTGTTGTCAATATGATAGTTTCCAGGGATAGATGTCTTCCAGAAGGATACTATTATGCATTTCTTGGCATTTAGTTTTAGTTCATGGCTCTGGCACCAGTTGTCTGTTTCAGCCCTTGCTGGAGAACATTTGTGTCAGTGGGTGATTCAACAACAGCTCCTAATTTGAATCCATCTGCAAATTTAGTCAGCCAGAGGCCATTGATGTTAGCCTTGACTTCAGAGAAGTAAATGCTAAAAAGAAGCTGTCTTAGTACCAATCCCTCAGGGACTCCACTTGTGACTGGCCACTTTGTAGAGGTGGACTCCCCAGTTCTAACTTCCTGAGTCCTGTCTGTGAGCCATCTGGCTATTCACCAGGTGATACAATGGTTTATATCTAACTTCTTGTGTTTGCCAACAATGCTCAAGTGGGGGATTGCATCAAATGCCTTGGCCAGGTCAAGGTTGGCAGTGTGAACCATTTTGCCCTCAAACATTGCTTTGGTGACATTCTCAAAGAAGTCCACCAGGCTGATTAGGCATGACCTGCCCTTGGTGAAACTAAATTGGGTTGGGTTCAGTGTCTGGAGGTATGTCATTATGGCTCATTTCCATTTTATGTAATTGTGGCTCATTTCCATGATAATTCTTTCTATGGCTTTGCATATGAGACTAGTGAGATTTATAGCACTGCAGTTTTCAGGGTCTGTATGTGGCCCACCTTTGTGCAAAGGGATGATTGTTGCTGTTCTTCATTCATGAGACACAACGGTTGTTTGGAGGCTACAGTTGAATAGCAATTCCAGAGGGCCTGATAGATCATGATTCATGCTATTTAGAAGATATCCTGGGATGTTATCTGGGCCCATTGATGCTGTGTGCTTGGCCTAAGAGAGAGCATAAAGATCTGTTCCCTAGTAATAGCAGGAGGAGTTATATTTGATGGTATTTCCTGAGGGCAGGTTGATGGGTAGAGAGGGGTAAAGTTGGAGCTGAATTTGTCAGCCAGTAGGTTTGCTATATCTTCTGACTCAGTATAGGTGGCCCCATTTACAATGACCTCTGCACACAAATGTATATCACCTTTGAGGTTGTGGACATAGCTGAAGAATACATTGTGGTTGTCCTTGGCCTGGGAGGCCACATTTACCTCAAATTTGGCTTTAGTAGACTTTATTTGTGCTAGGAGTTGTTTGTTTAGTTAGATGAGAGTGCTTTTATCCTGCTGGGTGTTGCACCTCTAATTTTTGCCATGATTTTCTTCCTTTTGTTATATAGCCTTTTGATACTGTGATCCTACCAGGGTGGCCTTTTTTTATTTAGTTCCGCACTTCTTTCTGGTGGGTAAAGCTGCCTCTATGCAGCTTTTAACATGAATGTATAGGGTTTTTGTGAACAGCTCTGTGCAGGCAGCAGTGTTCTTACAGTTTGTGGGGGCGTTGCAATTTTGCCAGGTTATCACTTAATAGCAGGAAGTTAGCTTCAGAGTGGTTCCTGAATATCCCAGGATTAGCTGAGGTTCCAGGTTTTATTTTTACTTTAAAGGATCCCATTTTCTGGTCTGACCTTAACTGAGTAGGCATTACAGTAGGGGGGTGTGCAGCACTCTCCCATATTAGTGAGGACCAGATCCAGTACGGTTGCACCCCTTGTCAGTTTATTGATAATGTGGTCCAGGGAGGTTGCGTTTATAAAATCCACAAATCTTTGTGCCTTTATGTTTGGTGTTGTATATGATTCCCAGTTAATAGTGGGTTAATTAAGGTTGTGCATAAATGTGGTATTTGGTTGGATGGTGAGTATTTCCAATAAATTTGAAATATGTGCTGTGAGTTTCCTGGGTCATAGAGGGGGACCTCTATCTTGCATGGAGAAGCTCAAGTGCTTCGTCCTTTTTGACCAGCCTTGAGGTGTGTTTATTTTTAATATAAATCAAGAAACCACCAACTTTAGTCCCTATCTGTGTAGTAGTTGGTCTAAACATAGATCTCAACCTCTTAAGAGGCCAATGTGGAACACAGACCCTAACAATGTGTGACAAATGGTCAAAATGTGGAACACCCTATTTTTACACTGCACAAAATGTGTCTTTGCAATGGAGCATGATAGAATATCTTCAAAATTCAATAAGACACTTCTCAGATCCAAAACCTTTATTTATCTGCAATACCATAACCACACCATAAGTAAATGAAACAGCATTTTACAAAAAATAAAAATCAAATTTACTACATTTCCTACACAGACATTACAAGTCACACAAATGATTTTAGTTAGACCAAATTAAATAGGATCCTGTCATATGTCAGATGTAGACGTATTACCATGGAGCATGGTACTTAACAAATGCACTTGCAATACACACACACACACACACACACACACACACACACACACACACACACACACACACACACACCAATACTGCCTGCATTTTACATATACCACTTTAGATGTGTTGTACCCCTGTCCTACTGCCAGTTCTGGGCCTGGCAAAGGTGCCTAAAAAGGGTACTTAAAACCAGGGCCCTCTGTACTTTAAAACCAGGGCCCTCTGTACTTTTATAAGAATGTGCTATTTAAAACACCATGCCTTAGAACAGTTATGACCAAAGAATGCACAATCAAGTTACACTCTAAAGTTCTACCAGAAAACAAAACTGAATACTTTAAATCATTTCATTACTATAAATAACTCACTTCTGACATCCATTCTGACATACCCCTCAACCTCTTAGTGCAAGAAATCTGGACAAAGCCCTGCCCAACGTACTAGGGGGACAAGCAACACAAAAACAGAGACTCTTTAAATATTGCTCTGATAAACTTAGAAATGATGCTCTCATAAACTCTTGGCATACAGTTTCTGCAAAAAATTGGCTTTTACTTTCAGAAATATACTGGGGACAAGCACAAACAGACACTAAATATTGTTCTTATAAACTTAGAAAGTTGCTAGAATAACAGGACCTGACTTGGCATACAGTTAATGCAAAAAAAAAATAGCAATTATTTTCAAAGATGTCCGAGGGGGACAAGCAGCACAAACAGAGACACTTTAAATATTGCTCTTATAAATGTAGAAAGTTACTAGAATAATAAGGACCTGACTTGGCATACAGTTTCTCTAAAATGGCACACAGCCACTTTAAATATTGTTGCTATAAACTTACAAAGTTGCTAAAACAGGACCTAACTTGGCATACAGTTTCTCTAAAAAATGGCAATTACATTTACAGATGCACTAGTGGGACAAGCGGCACAAACACAGACACTTCAAATATTCTCTTATAAAACTCAGAAAGTTGCTTAATTAACAGTATCAGATGTACTAGGGGGACAAGCATCCCAGAGATACTAAATATTGCTCTTATAAACTTAGAAAATTGCTACAATAACAGGATCTGTGCTAGCATACCAGTTTTAAGGATAGGGAAATACTTGCCTAACCATTAACCTTAACCTTAACCATTGCAGCTAAAACAGTCACTTACCTCTACCTATGCAAACAGCACCAGCAGCTTAATATAATCCACGGCACAAACGATGATCCAGCAGGCAGCAAAATAAACATCAGCCTTCTGACCGGTCTCAGTCCACCAAAGCAGCAACAAGCACGAGTCCCTGAACCTCAAGTCCATTCAGCTCACTAACTCCTCTCCTAGCAGGCTGGCTTCCAAGTCCCAAAGTCTTCACCACAGCCGCTCCTTCCTTTCCCCCGATGCCGAAGTTCCCAGTCTTCAGAGTTCTTCCTTCCAAGTTGTTGTTGCAAGCAACTTGCAAAAAGTAAAATCGCTGATTCCTGGAAGCCTTTTCAAGCCATTATTTTGGCGTGAAAAGGCATCCCGGAACACGATTGGCCTGTATTGGGGAGCTCTCATTGGCTCCCATCCCACTGAGAAACGTACTTGATTGGCTCATAGACTGCATTCACGATTGGCTGTAAATGCGGTCTATGAGCCAATCAAAAACTGCGGAGCACAGCCAACACTGTGTAATGTGGAAGGGCAGCACAGTTATGCATTGGTTTGTATACCGCAATGCCGATTGGCAGTGATTGCGGTATACAAACCAATCAGAATTTGTGTAGCAGAGCCACAGCTGTTCAATGCGGAACAGTGGAACAGCAGAACAGTGGCTTCACTCATCATTAAATGCAGATCATTCCGCATAATCTGGAGCACTTGGATGCTCAAGGTCTAAATGTGTGGAAGGCATTATAACCTTGCAGTGCTGGTGTGCTACCAGTGGCGTTAAAGCATGTCTCAGTGACTGCACAGATGTCAGCATTCTCTTAGGTGAAGAGAGCTTCTAGGGAGTGGAGTCTTTTGTTTAGATTCAGCATTGGGTGATAACACCTTTAGATTTTCTTGGTTTTGATTTGCTATGTTGGAAGTACTTTCAGATTGGCTTTGCCTAAAAAAGGCACTGTGGGGGAGGACAGTGTTTTAGCTAATATTCAAAAGCCTAGAGGGGAGAGGTGCAGACCATTCCTGGCAAAGCAGCATGGTCTGTTGACCATCTCCTTCCATGCTGACAAATATTGCACCATTTTAGAATGACACCAATAATTAAGCCAATTATTAAAGTCAGGAAAAAAGTTAGTACCACAGAGACACGGTGAAGGGCAGAAAACAAAAACATCTTTATTTAAAATTAGTAAGTGCTTTCAGACTCTTACAAGCACTTCATCAGACCATATTAAAACACTCTACATAATAGTTATAAAAAAAATAATTACCTAATGTCATCCAACCATTTCACAGCAGACATCCAAAACAGCCATTCATAGCCAGGAATCAATGAAATATTAAACTCACTTGAAAAGGTCTCTTGTTTTCAAGGCAGGTTTTAAAAAAACCCTGCCATTTAACCCAGGATATTTAGCTACCTGTAATTTAATAAGCCAGTAAAGTTCATGGCTCTCACTGAAATTCCTAAACTCACCCTTCTGCTTGCTCATCATTTACTCTCTCTACCACTCTAAAACCAGAAAGATGATCCTCGCCCCAATCTATAACATGTTTAGCAAGGACACTGCCCATATCTTTTGTTCAGATGCGGTATATATGTTCCCTAATAAGCTCCATTAATCTTCCCAACTTAAAAACTGGCACAGGCCCTGCAGTTGGCAATATATATTACATCCTTAGTACTGCAATTTGCTCGTGTATTAAACCTAAACTGAACACCTATCATTGGCTGCACAAATATACAGGAAGTATTAATGAAGGAACAAACACTGCATCTATTACATTCCATACCAACTACCTCAACTACATCCTCCTCCTTCTAACCATCATTTTTATAACAAAGTTTCCTCTTCAGTGATCTCTTTTTCTTAAAAACAAAGTTTGGTATATCACTTACTAATTCTTTAACTCAGTCATCTGTCTGCAAAATGGGCCAGTTCATTCTAATGAGATTACATATAGGTCGAACAAAACCATACTGCAAAACAAGGATATTGGAACCTTTTGTAATTTAATAGCTGCCCCTTTTTTGTTATTTATAGCATCAGGGGCCTTGCTTATCTCCTTACTTGAAAAATAAGGCTGTACTTCACTACGTCTAAGACTCACTGTATCTTTGCACATCCCCAGCATTTCTTTCCTTTATAACCTTTTTCTAGAAAATCACCTCTCAGACCATGTAGGTCCCTATGAAAGCCTTCCTCCTTACTATTGAAGATGGAAATACGCATGCCCTGCCTCTTCAAAATGTTCTTATAAATGAATCCGGGAAGCATGCTGCTTCATTGTAGAAGTGCATTCCTTTTACAAGACTTCCTATACAATTCTGTATAAAAACATGGTTAAAGTTTCTAGAAATGCATACATCTAAAAACTCAGTGGAATCACAGGAGTATTGATACGTAAACCTCAAAAAGGAGGTGGTGGATTGTAAATAACCTACAAAATCATTTAGTTGTTCATCCGTGCCTCCCCACAGCAGAAAGGCATCACCTATAAACCTTCTATAGAACCTAAGATATGGTATAAATAAGATCATACAACACCTTGTGTTTCCCATCAAGCCAAAAACATATTGGAGTAGCTATTGGCACAAGATGTGCCCATAGCTGCACCAGCCTTCTGAACAAAAAGTGAGCCCTCAAACAAGAAATTATTTTCTAGCACAATCGCTAAAAACAGACATATCAAATTAATCAGACCAATGTCATAAGTACTGTGTGCTGTAAGGAAATCCTTCACCATTTTGATCCCTTGCGCATTCAGGATCACTGTGAACAAGGATACTACATCCATCGTTACCATTAGAATATTTGTGTGTAGATCACCTGCATTAACATATCTATATAAATCTCATAGAAAATGCTTAGTATCCCTTAACACAGTAGCTACTTGATCTAAAACTGGTTTCAACTTCTTCTCTACAAATATTGAAAAAGCCAACCCTTGCCTAAGACTACAGATATTGAGAAGGGTTCTGTAAGCCAACCCTTGCCTGAGACTATTGGCCTAAAAGGTGGCCTGAGAGAATCTTTATGTATTTTGGGAAGCTCCTGAAATACTGGTATCAAGGAACATTCTACTATCAGGTATTTGTACAACTCTGCTGTAATTAAATGACTAGATAGACAATCATCAGCAGTTGAATGAACTCTTCCAGTAAAGGTTGCTATGTCACTCTCACTTATAGGCTCATAAGTACTTGTGTCTGTCGACATTTCAAAAATAGTGTCATGAAAATACTGATAGTCCATAAAAACATTGGCTCCTCTCATATCGACAGGTTTAATAAGCAGCCCCTTATCATTATGTAATTCAAACAATGCATCCCTCTCAACTTGGTTCAAGTTATGAAAATTTAAGCTTTCTACTGTTCAAAGCATAATAAAATTAAAAGAAAATCAACAGCAGAGCACATTTTAAAGAAACCCTAGCATTTAACCCAGAGTGATTTTAGGAATTTCACTGAGAGCTCTGAACTTTACAGGATTATTACATTACATGAAGGAATGTATAAACTGGTAAGCAGCCACAGAAACAGTCTATTCCAACGATTTCAAACTAAAACAGCAGCAGACAAAAAATTCTTCAAAACGTAGCTTTTATTCACATAAAACGAACGAACTGGATAAGCGCTTTCACATACACTATGTATGCTTCTTCAGATCCTGATTCTTGTGAGTGTACCACACATTTAAATACTCTATATCCATCAGTTAATTAAAGTCAGTTATTCAATAAACTAATTAACTAGTCACTTAACCTTTTAAACTGATAGTTACAGGTACTGCATAGCTTTTCTCTGCAAAGCATATGGTCAGGTTACAACAATAAAAAGTTATGATTCTAAAACTAACTAGCTTTTGTAGCGCTTCAAATGTACAAAATATCTAATACTATATATTGGATCATTTCAGAATTAAAAATGCAAATATGGATATAGAGTGACATAAAAAAATAATAATGCTGACATAAAGCATTGTTAAAAACAAATAAAGTGATGTGTAGTATATCAATACTACAGAAATATAAAAAGAGAATAATCCATGTTCAATACATAAATTAATAAATATTTATGTAAAATTAATTCTATGAAATAAATAAAAATGAAATAATAAATGAACAAAATAATTTATAATACATAAAATATTTCTTAATTATATACTGCTAATATATATCAAAATGGAATGTATATATGCATCAATAGAATATTTTAGATCCTTTTACTAGATACTTATATATAATATAAACATCAAATACTTTACAATGTTACATCAGTATCAGATTCCATGTGGGAATATAAGTAAAGGATAGTGTGTATGACCAAATACCTGGAAATAAATGAAATGAATTTACTATTATGGGTGTATGTATACACACTATTAGCCTTAGAAAGTATGAAACTATCTTCTTTTATGTATTATAAATTATTTTGTTCATTTATTATTTCATTTTTATTTATTTCATAGAATTAATTTTACATAAATATTTATTAATTTATGTATTGAACATGGATTATTCTCTTTTTATATTTCTGTAGTATTGATATACTACACATCACTTTATTTGTTTTTAACAATGCTTTATTTCAGCATTATTATTTTTTTATGTCACTCTATATCCATATTTGCATTTTTAATTCTGAAATGATCCAATATATAGTATTAGATATTTTGTACATTTGAAGCGCTACAAAAGCTAGTTAGTTTTAGAATCATAACTTTTTATTGTTGTAACCTGACCATATGCTTTGCAGAGAAAAGCTATGCAGTACCTGTAACTATCAGTTTAAAAGGTTAAGTGACTAGTTAATTAGTTTATTGAATAACTGACTTTAATTAACTGATGGATATAGAGTATTTAAATGTGTGGTACACTCACAAGAATCAGGATCTGAAGAAGCATACATAGTGTATGTGAAAGCGCTTATCCAGTTCGTTCGTTTTATGTGAATAAAAGCTACGTTTTGAAGAATTTTTTGTCTGCTGCTGTTTTAGTTTGAAATCGTTGGAATAGACTGTTTCCGTGGCTGCTTACCAGTTTATACATTCCTTCATGTTTATAGACTGTGACTGGTAAGCTAATTTGAGTAGCAAGTGATTCATATACTACGATTATTACATTACAGTCAGAGAAATATCCTGGGTTAAATGGCAGGGTTTCTTTAAAATCTCCCTTGAAAGCAAGAGACTTTTTCAAGTGATGTTAATATTTTACTGATTCCTGGCTATGAATAGCTGATTTGAATGTCTGCTGTGAAAACCTGCCTTGAAAGCAGGAGACCTTTTCAAGTAATTTTAATATTTTACTGATTCCTGGCTATGAATAGCTGATTTGAATGTCTGCTGTGAAAACCTGCCTTGAAAGCAAGAGACCTTTTCAAGTGATTTTAATATTTTACTGATTCCTGGCTATGAATAGCTGATTTGAATGTCTGCTGTGAAAACCTGCCTTGAAAGCAAGAGACCTTTTCAAGTGATTTTAATATTTTACTGATTCCTGACTATGAATGGCTGATTTGAATGTCTGCTGTGAAATGGTTGGATGACATTGGGTTATTTATATATATATATATATATATATATATATATATATATATATATATATACATATATATATATATATATATATATATATATAAAACTATTATGTAGAGTGTTTTAATATGGTCTCATGAAACACTTGTTTGCATGTGAAAGCGCTTACCAGTTTTTAATAAAGAAGTTTTTGTTTTCTGCCCTTGATCATGTTTCTCTGCTACTACCTTTTTTCTGTCATTTTGAGTGATGTGAGCAGCATAGTTCATTCCTTGAGGATGACTTTTTTATATTTTCAGTTTTGGACTTTTCTCCCTCTTGGGACCATGGCCAAGGGCATTGATCTTGAAATAGAATTGGAATATGTTCCTAACTCCATGGAAGTAGGACCTACTGACTGATTCACCAGACTCCTACAGGTAGAATTGAATCCACTTTTAGCCAAATGCAAGGTAGTTGGAGCTGGCCCATCAGACTTTGATGAGACTCAATTAAAAACAGTCATGAGAGATTTGGAGAATGATCTGTTCAGACTGAAATGTCTGCAGTCGCAAGTGATGTATTTTGAGGCTTGCCTCTTTTATCATGTTGTTCCACAGGGACTGAGAATCATGAAAATGCTGACTTATGGGGATACCTATGCTGAGCTCTTATGTAAGCGGCAGCAACTTAACTTAGTATTGAGTTTCAATTATATTCATTTATTAATTGAGCTTTTCAAATGTATGGAGTCTGAGTTGTTTGAAAATGTTCATATAAAGTGACAACAACTGTTTTTCAGGTGAGACTTGCCTGATAATCCTGGATGATATTATGCACAGTGTTTCTTCTTATGAACAATATTTGAGAACTCAAAAGAGCAAGAAACTGGATTGTGATGTACATGATTTTAAGTTGGCGCATCTGTTTTAATGGCCGAGAAAATCTCAGCCTAATTCTACGCAAGGTCCCCAATCAGTAGAGAGAGAGGGTGGTTCTGCTATTAAGTAGTTGGATAAACCACCCAATAGGACTGAGTCTATGAATATGCCTACACAAATATCCATGTTGATTGGCCACCCTTTAGAGGAAGGACAGTAAAAAAAACTACCAGATGTACAGAGGAAGATCATCAATATGAAACAGTATTCCTTGCCCCTGCCACTACTGATAAAACAACAAAGAAGTTCGGCAGATAAACAACAAATGTTAAGCAGAGGGAAGAAAAGACAGAGACATTTGGGAGATCCTCAACAGCGGTCAATAAAATCGATATGGGAACAAATGAAGAATCTATAGTTTGGAACATTTCAAATAAGAAATTGACTCTGTCACAGTTGTTCTTGTTGAAACATAAATTATCCTTTATACCATCATAGTTCTTGGACTATAGTGAGATTATTATTTGTTTTAAAACAGTTTTTATTAAGGTTTATAACAAAACAAAATGTTTTCAAAGATTCACAAAGAAATTGCATTTCAAGCAGAAACCAATAAACACTACAACAAAACAAATAATGTATTTATAACAATGTCTGAAAGATAAAACACAACAGAATTGATAAAAATCATAAAAGATTGTTTTAAACAGTACATAAATCTTTATCTAGGAAGGATTTCAAATTGAACCACAAATTATATGAAAAAGGTGTTCTTATTAGTTCTTGACTTAACAGTCATTTCTAAACTGCAGGTTTCAATAAGAATATTTTTGAATTCTGCAAAAGAAGGATTATGTTCGGATTTCCAATTTCTGGTTATTACTTTTCTAGCAACTGTTAAAATAGTCCATAAAAGAGGATATTTAATTTTCTTAACACAATTTGGAACTGGAGTGTTAAACAGAATCAAAGATTTGGTCAATGTAAACTTATCATTAAAACGTGTTTGTAAAAGATGATTGTTTTTTCCCCAATATTGCCTCAGAGTTATACAATCATAAAACATGTGTGACCAGTCAGGCTTAGAATTTGATTTACATCTCCAACACAACACCCTATTTTTAGTAATCAGTTCTAATCTATGAGGTGTGAGAAAAGCTCTGTTCATAAATTTCCAAGCATATATTCTCCATCTAAGGGATGATGTAGTAAACTTAGGTGATTCCAGAATTTTTTTTGTCTAACTCAGGTGACTTTTTATTAATTGAAATGAAATAGTTCCAGAAATGATCCGAAAAATTTTTGATTCTTTATTAATTATTATATATACAGAAGATAGTTTACATTCAGAAACTGGATCTGGTTGCATAGAAAATACCCCAAATTTTATTAAATTAGGCATTGATGATCTTGAATATCGAGGTATTAAGTTAATTTTATCTATCATAAATTGTCTGAAGATTGAAGTTGGAACCATTCAGATTTATTTAAATCAAAATTAATTATTAGATATTCTAATGTACTTAATTTTTCATCTTGCAAGAACTGAAACCAAAAATGAAGATTTTTTTCTTTCAATAAAAAGATATTAGTCATAATGGAAGAGGCAATAAGATCCCTTATGTATGCAATTGGAAGCAAAATAAATATCCAATTTTTATAAATTATATTTTTATATATGGAATTTCTGAAGTCCTTGAATAACAGTTTTATATAATATGTTAAGTTATCAGGAAATCTATTTAAGATAAAGTAATCTTTGGATATCCAAATAAATGGATTATTTATTATTGAAAGTTTAATGAAGTTAGTTTCCTCATTTGCATTAAAACAGAGAATTTCCTGGAATGTCTTCCATTTAGCTGAATAATGTCCATCTAATAATAGTAAGAAGGTTCTAATCATAGAAGAAATAATGTAGAGTTCTATATCTGGAAAACCTATACCACCTAGGGACCAATCTCTCAAATGATGTGTAAGGGATATCCTAGGTTTGTTTGTTTGCCATAAAAATTTCAAGATCAACCTATTAAATTCTCTAATTAATGTTTTTGGAGGCATTAAAGAAATAGATTGAACAATATAAAGTATCTTAGGTAGCATATCTTGGGCGGCACAGTGGTGCAGTGGTTAACATTGTCACCTCACAGCAAGAGGTTCTCCAGTTCGATTCTCAGCTGGGGTGCCTTCTGTGTGGAGTTTGCATGTTCTCCCTGTGTTCGCGTGGGTTTCCTCTGGGTACTCCAGTTTCCTCCCACATTCCAAAGACATGCATCTGGAGCATTTCTCCCCGGGTCTCCGCTGAAAACAGGCTCTGTGGAACCTAGTCAGACATTCCCGGTCAACAAATGTTAAATAAGTAAATAAATAAATAAATAAATAATCATTTTAATAATTGAAAGTTTTTCATCCATTGAAAACAAAAAAATATTTCCACTTAAATATTAGATTGTTAATAGAAGAAATGCAATTAGTGTAATTTAATTTTATTATATCCTTTAAATTGTCAGTTAATATAATACCTAAGTATTTTAAGCCTTCTGATTTGACTAAATATTTGATATATTTCTGATTGCAAAGATTAATGTCAGAAGTTACAGGGAGAATTTTTGTTTTATCACCATTAAAAAATAAACCTGATTTTTTTGAAAGAATTCCATAAAATCAAAAGTGGCTTGTAAAGTTGAATTTGTTCCATCAACCGTAAGAAGTATGTCATCTGCAAAGAGTTGTACTTTGGAAGTTATTTCTGTATTCAATTTTATTACTTTAATGTTCGGGTTCATTCTTATATAATTAGCTAAGGGTTCCATTAAAAGAGTAAAAAACAAAGGAAAAAGGGGACAACCTTGTTAAGTTTCTTTATAAATCAAAATATTTTTTGATAAATATGGGCCAGTCTTGATATATGTACAACTTCCTTTACATAAATGAGAAATTAAATTAATTAAACTTTCAGAGAAGTTGTAGGCCTCTAAGGTAAGAAATAAATAATCCCAGTTGACCGAATCAAAGGCACAATTTATGTCTAAACTTATTAAGGTTAAATTCTTATTAGATTTGGTTACATAATCAGTAATAGTTAAAACCCTTTTAATACTATCAAATGTATTCGTGTTTACAACAAAACCCATCTGATCATCATCTACTAGACCAGGAAGATTTTTTTTAAGCCTATTGGTATAAATGGACATAAAAATTTTATTATCAATGTTTAAAAGAGAAATTGTTCTATAAGAAGAACTTTTAGAAGGATCTTTATCTGTTTTTTAAGATAGGGGGAATGAGAGTATATTTCCAGGAGGGGGGGATATTAAACAAATCCTGACAATGAGAGTAAACTTGCTGTAGTATAAGAAGTGATTCATTGGGAAATAATTTATAAAGTTCTGGAATTATTCCATCATTACCAGGGGCCTTATTTTGTTTTAATTTATTGATTTGTTTTTTAATCTCTATGAGTGAGATTGGTTTATCTAATGCCTTATTTTGTGGTTCTTTTAATTTATTCTTAGTATGTTTCTTAATAAAGGCACATTTTTTTAATTTCAATTCCATAATAGTTGGTTTCTGATTAATTTCAGTAAAATAATTTCTAAATTCCTTTAAAATATATTCTATATCAGTTACCATCTTCTTCCTTTTACTAGAGTAAGTCTCCCTAATATGATACAATTTAATTTCTTAGTTTTAATTGCTAGCTTCTTAAGAGATTTAGGGTTAGTAGAAAAGTGTATCTGTCTAAATTTCTCTAAACTAATCTTAGTCTTATGATTTAATATTTCTAAGTATTTATTGTTTAGGGCATTAATATCTTCTGTATTATTAGATTTACTTGTCCGTTTTTTGTAATTTAACTTTGTCAATCTTTTCTTGAAGGGTTTTTAGTTCCTTATCCCAAAACGTTCTATTATTTATGTACCAATTAATTATTCTTCCATATAAGTATGCTTTCAGAGCATCCCATATATAAATAACAGATGTGTCTTCAGAATTATTAAATTTAATAAAATTATTAACTTCAGAAATGACAAAATCTCTAAAATCAGATAAATTAGTAAGATATACAGGTATTCTTTTAACTTGAGGATAACAACTAGAATGTAAAAGGAGTTCAAAAGTTATTGCATTATGATCAGAAAGTGAGCATGAATGAAC
Source organism: Protopterus annectens (assembly GCF_019279795.1). Classification (NCBI taxonomy): domain Eukaryota; kingdom Metazoa; phylum Chordata; order Ceratodontiformes; family Protopteridae; genus Protopterus; species Protopterus annectens. The sequence goes on from NC_056735.1 coordinate 454,700,912, forward strand.
TTTTACTTTAATAAATTTTTTAATTAATTGATTTGAAATATATATTCTATCAGTTCTACAATATGTGTCAAATCTTGGTGAAAAATATGTGTAAAAAAGTTTTTAGCTAGAGATGAAATCATTCTCTTCCTGAAAGCAGTAGAATAATTTTCCTTTGCTATACAATTATAACCTCCTGCTAGTATGATATTCCCTTTGCTGTAGCTGTTGCTTAACTGTATGCATACCTATCCCAGGAATCCAGTAAGCATTAATGATTGCATATATTTTTGTTAAGTTCTAGAATAACTGCACATAACATACCCTTGTCATCATTATATGTATCTAATATTTTAGAAAAAGGAAGGGAGTTATTCCATAAAATAGCAACTCCCCTCTTTTTTGTTGATGATGTGAACTAGATAGTACTCTATGCTTCTTGTTATTAAGTCTATATTTATCTTCCTTTAGTAAATGTTTTTCTTGTAGAATAACAATATTAGAATTAAACAGGTTCAGATATTTATATAGATTCCCTCTTTTGCAGCTGTTATTAAGACCATTGATGTTAATGGACATACATTTTAATGTAGACATTTGTGGAAAGAATTCATATTACTAGTATTATATATTTGTAAATGACTAGAAGTAATCAAATAATTATATGTCTTTATTGCAATTATATGAAACTTAATCCAGTTGTGTTCCAAATGATATAAAATTAATATGTAAATCAAATAAATAAATGTTTCATACACTAAAAGATAGCTAAAAGAAACTATATACAGGAAAATAAATTTGAGTACACCTTCTCTCTCTTCATGGAGTTCAAAAGACTCCTGATTCAAACAGAATGCTGTTTGAATCTACCACCCTCTCAGCAACAGCATTTAAGTCCTCTCTACCATAATAAATGAATATAACATTGGCTTCAGACAAAACATGGTATTTAAATACTGAATACATTTTTATGTAGTAATATAAAATAAAATCTAAAATCTTAACAATTGTTCAAATGTTATAATTTCTCATAAACTAGGTACATAAATTTATTGTTGATTCAAACAACCTAGTAAATGTAAACAGAGTTTCCTAAAAATCAAGTTTTGAAATATAATTATAAAGTATAAAAGGTCTCCATTGAAATATAGCATGAGTGTTGAAAGATAAACACAGCAATAGTATTCTTTAACAATGACTGAACTAAGATAATAAATGTTATGAAAAATTGTAAACTGACTAAGGATGTAAGTAAAAAAAGCTCTATTAAAATATCTATTATGATAGTTGAATAGAGTAGTACATGTTGAATAGGACTTAATTCTCTCTAACTAATGTTATACTAATATGTTACAATATAAAGTTCAGATGACCACTTTACCTACAGAAATGTAATTAAATCCTGAAGATATATCTTATACAAACATGAACATAAGAGAACTTGAAAATATGCATGTACTGTAATAATGTTAGCATTTAAATCAAATGCTTCTTTAATATGTATAAAACTAGAATGAAATTAAATTTATGATTCCATGTTTGCCAATACAGTAACCATATGCCTGAGAAAATTATTAAAGAATGGTCATCCTAATGTTTGTAGAAATTAAAGTGAATAATTATGCATTTCTGCATCAAACCCCCCATCACATATCCCAGAAGCCATACCACCCTACTAAATCTGACTCCAGCTTATTTATACTTTTAACCCCAAAAAATCAGAACAATGAAAATAACCACAAGCCAGAAACAGAGGAGATCTAATCATTACTGTTATAAATTCAGCAAGAATGCAATCAATAAGTATTAAGTTATAGCAATCCAGTCATCAAAAAGAATCACTGAGCTAAAAGTCTGTTACAATAGTAAGACAGAAATAAATCATTAGAAATAATACATGAATCTGAGCATTGTGCAGCACTGTACTTATATAATGTGTTGTTATTTATAGACAGGGAAGTAAGTAGGTGAGTACTAACTGGCATTTGTCACTCCTTCTCCCAAACATTGTCTTCAGTAAATGAGTGAGATCACTTCCTTATGGTAAAGAGAATGATGAAACACACAATCTCAGATATGGTTAGACCATTAGGTGTGTGCATGTAAGAAGAATTGTATGTGGTACTGTGTCTTTGTTACCCACAGTTAGTAAGAGTCCATCCAAAGTCTGACAGAAATAATTTACTATTATAGCAGCCCCTGTATTAGTTGTTTACCCACCTCCCAAAAGAACTGGAAATTATCTGTAATCTACTATCTAGAAAAAAAACATGATACATCACAAAATCAGGTGCGGACAGAAGGTAGTATCAGTGTCACATGTACTAGACGGTATATGAGAGCTTCACCTTAGTTGTCTAAAAATCTAAAGAAACTTACAAGAAAGCATGCTCAACTCTCAGCTGTATGATAAAGTACAAAAAAGCAGATCATCCCATCTAGTTGATCATGTAAGATACTGGATTGTTAATAAATCAACACTGAACTTAATTTGGTTTACAGTTGTAAATGCTGGCCAGACAAGGATGTGATTTGGACTCATCTAACTTGTCTGTGTGACTACACAACTGGTGCAACACTACGATCTCGAAAGATAATTGTGTGCCCCATTCACAACACCTAGGGCAGACTTGTCAAACTCCTATGGGGAAATAGAGGCACCAACTCAGAACACAATTAAGAGAATACCAATCAAACCATCCATACCAAAATATTTCCTAAATGTCCACCAATATATGCAGAAAAGTCTCAGTTTGTCTTTGAAGCAGTGCAGGGGACAACATTATATCTATACACAGAACTTTTATTTTGACACGGCAGTGAAATCCGATCCCTTCAGCAAGCTGTGGGTATTGTTTGCCCTGTGAATTCTCTTGTGTTTCCAAAAAGGTGATAATATTAGCACTGTTCCCCCCTCTCTCACACACAGTCGAGTGTGCATGGGTGAATATAAGGGTGTGGGGTGACTAGCATCAGTGAGTCACAAGCACCACTTTAAAATATAATGAAAACCATTTACTGAGCGATTGCCTGGATTAACTCAAGCTGGTGAATATACTCAGTAAACAATCGCTTTCTTTTAAAACTGCTCATTGCTTTTACTAAATATTTTGAACTCCATAAAGGAACACTGTCTCAAATGTGCCGCTACATATTTAGGCACCTGAAGACTGAAGTTTGTGTTTTACAATATAGTCACCAAAGTGAGCGTTTTAACATTCTAACAACGTCCTGCCCTAAACAGGTCAAAGTTCATAACTGTCTTGATAGCTCTACAGCTTTGCGTTTGTTAAGAATTATGAGCTTTCAAATTAAAAGGGCTTGTGACTTCATTCTGTAGTTCTGGTGAAGCTTAACTTTTTTAGCGGGAACCCTCTATAATATGACAGCACGGATCTTATCCCATAAGTGAACAGCTAGCAAAAAAAGTCACAAAAGCTTCCCCACAAACCGCAACACTGTTAACAGCAGTGAAATTCAGACGCTTAAATCCTGAGAGCCCTACAACCATCTGTACAGCAATAAAGCACCCTGAAACTATAACATAAGCCAGTCATTCAAGAAATAAAAATAAAAATAAACAGCAGTAAAGCAAAATATAAAGAAACACACATAAAGAATCTCAAATGCTTAGTATCACCAAGTGTTAACCAACTGATACAAAGTTACCCTAAACTCAAACAAACAGGCAAAATTACCATTAATCCCCCAATCTATAAACACACAGTTTTTAAACTGTACCTTATTATCACGTGTTCGGAATAAGTTAAATTAATGTACTTTTGAAATGAGAGATTTCCTTACCACCTAGAATAAATGTAACAAGAATTTCAAAGCATATGAAGAAAATAAAACATGTAACTGAACATCAATGTAATAATAAAGAAAACAGTCATTTGTCTTTCAACATTTTCTTCCTCTCTGAAGATTTCCAAGATCCATTCTCCACAATTTTTTTAAATGATGGGCTTGTCCATTCCATTTCCTCTATTTTATCTATTAATTTTTTTGTTTTTATAAAAGAAATAGAGTCAAGGTCTTCAAAGGTTTTAATTTCATCTGTAAGAAATAATTTCGGTCTGGCTGGAAACAGGAGATGCACTTTTATCTAGTTCTTTCTGAGTTCTTTTATAAGAGGTTGAAAGAGCTTTCTTTTGGAAATAACTGCAGAAGAATAGTCATTGTCAAAGTGTACAATGCTATCATTTATTTTTATAGATTTGGACCATGCAGTTTTCAGCACAAGTCCTTTATCCTGAGTTGAAATGAATTTCACTATAACAGATCTGGGAGCATTTTTATTTGGAGACGAGACAATGGATCTGTGTGCCCTTTCAATCCTATATGAAAGGGCTTCAGGAAGATTCAAAACAGTTGGTAACCATGTAGTTAAAAAACTCACCATATTAGTTAATTCTATGTTGTTTGGCAGACCAAAAATCTGTATATTATTCCTTCATGATCTGTTTTCTAAATCATCTAATTTATTTTGTAGGATGGTGTTCTGTTTCAAAAGAAATTCAATGTTATTCTTACCCTCCTGAAGTCTTCCATCCACATCGGTGAGAGGCTCTATGTCAGAAATTTGGGATTTCTGAAGCTGCAGTTCTTTATGAATTAAGTCCATCTGCTCTGAACATTTTTGTTCAAAAACATCTATTTTTGTGTCCATTTTGTCTAATTTTAAAGACATCTCTTGCAGAGTAGAAGACAAAGATAAAAGCTCTTTCTTAAGAGAAGATTCTGAAGAATTGCTCTTAGTGTGACTCATCTCTCAGGCAAAGAAATTGTAGATATTTGTCTGAAGATTTTGATAGGAAATAATTCAGAAAAAGATTATAATGTTTCAATACAATCCACAAATAGGTTGATAGGAGTTGAAATATATCAAAATAAGTCCATTTAGATTGTTTTTGGAGTTTAATTCCTGTCAAGAATATTAAAACTGGCAGAGCTGGAAAAAATGCTGCTAGTCAGTGCCCATCTTGGCCACGCCCTCTATAGTGAGACTATTATTGATATAAGGATGTTTGCACATAACATTATGTTGAAAATGATGTTTAGAGAATCAAATAATTTTGAAGTGTTTAGGAAACTTAGTTTGTTTCAACCTAGTATGTGCTCTGCTGTTGAATCTTTTTGTAAAAAATGTGAAGTTGATTTATAGTGTGCTTTGAATAGTGGAAAGCTTAAAAAAGGTTTTCATAACTTGAGCCAAGGTGAGATGGAGGCATTGTTTGAATTATGTAATGATAAGGGACTAGTTATTAAACGTGCTGATAAGGGAGGAGCCACTGTTATGGACTATCAGTATTATCATGACACTATTTTTGAGATGTTGACAGACACAAGTAAATATGAGCCTATAAGTGAGAGTGATGTAGCAACCCTTGCTGGAAGAGTTCATTCAGCTGTTGAGGATTGTCTATCTACTCATTTAATTACAGCAGAGTTGTACAAATACCTGATAGTAGAGTGCCGCTTGATACCAGTATTTCAGGGGCTTCCCAAAATATGTAAAGATTCTCTCAGGCGACTTTTTAGGCCAGTAAGTTTCAGGCAAGGGTTGGCTTACATAACCCTTCTCAATATTTGTAGAGAAGAAGTTAAGACCAGTTTTAGATCAAGTAGCTATTGTGTTAAGGGATACTAAGCATTTTAGGAGAGTTCTATAGATATGTTAATGCAGGTGATCTACAAACAAATAGTTTTCTAGTAATGATGGATGTAGTATCCTTGTTCATGGTGATCCTGAATGCACAAGGGATCGAAATGGTGAAGGATTTCCTTATAGCACACAGTACTTATGACACTGGTCTGATTGATTTGATATATCTGTTTTTAGAGATTGTGCTTGAAAATAATCTCTTCTTGTTTGAAGGCTCACTTTTTGTTCAGAAGGCTGGCGTAGCTATGGGCATACCTTGTGCCCATAGCTACGCCAAGAAACACAACATATTGTATGATCTAATAGATTTACACCGTACCTTAGGTTCTATAGAAAAGTCATAAATTATATCTTTTTGCTGTGGGGAGGCACCCATGAACCATTAAATAATTTTGTAGGTTATTTACAATCTACCACCTCCTTTTTGAGGTTTATATATCAGTACTCTTGTGATTCCATTGATTTTTAGATGTATGTGCTTCTAGAAACTTTGATCATGTTTTTAATACAGAATTGTATAGGAGGTCCTGTAGAAGGAATGTAGTTCTACAGTGCAGCAGCATGCATCCCACATTCATTACAAGAACATTTTGAAGAGCTAGGGCATTAGTATTTTCAGAATCAACAGTAAAGAGGAAGGTTTTCATAGGGACCTACAGGGTCTGAGAAGTGATTTTCTAGAAAGAGGTTATAACAGGAAAGAAGTGCTGGTGATGTGTAAAGATATAGTGAGTCTTAGAAGTAGTGAAGCACAGCCTTATGTTTCAATTTGAAGTAGCCCCCTGATGCTATAAATAAAAAAAGGGGCAGCTGTTTAATTACAAAAGGTTCCAATATCTTTGTTTTATACTAGTGATATTTGAGCTATATGTGTGTGATATCATTAAAATGAATTGGCCCATTTTGCAGACAGATGATCGAGTTAAGGAGATAGTAGGTGATAAACCCAACTTTGTTTTTAAGAACAAGACATCGTTGAAGAGGCAATTAAGTTATAAGATCGATGGTCAGAAGGAGGAGGAAGTAGCTGAGGTAGTTGCGATGGAATGTTGTAAATAGATGCAATTTTTGTTCCTTCATTAATACTTCCTGTATATTTGTGCATCCAATGACAGGTGTTCAGCTTAGGTTTAATACTCGAGCAAATTGCTGTACTAAGGATGTAATGCATATTGCCAACTGTAGGGTTTGTCTCAGTTTTTAAGTTGGGAAGATTAATGGTGCATATTAGGGAACATATATACTGCATCTGAACAAAGGATATGAGAACTGTCCTTGCTAAACATGTTGTAGACTGGGGTGAGGATCATCTTTCTGGTTTTAGAGTGGTAGAGAAGGTAAATGATGAGCAAGCGGAAGGGTGAATTTAGGAATTTCAATGAGAGCCATGAACTTTACTGGAGTATTAAATTATAGGCAGATAAATATCCTGGGTAAAATGGCAGGGTTTCTTTAAAACCTGCCTTGAAAGTAAGAGACCTTTTCAAGTGATTTGACTATTTTATTGATTCCTGGCAATGAATTTCTGATTTGAAAGTCTGCTGTGAAATGGTTGGATTACATTAGTTTATTTTTTATAACTGTTGTGTAGTGTTTTAATATGGTCTGATGAAGCTCTTGCAAGAGTGTGAAAGCGCTTACCAGTTTTAAATAAAGAAGTTTTTGTTTTCTGACCTTGACCATGTTTCTATGCTACTACCTTTTTTTCTGTCATTTTGAGTGGTGTGAGCAGCACAGTTCATTCCTAGAGGGTGACTTTTTTACAATTATTAAAGTCTGTCATCTTTTTTCATATTGTGGCATCATCCTTGGAGAAGGTAAAATGCTGCTCAGTGCTAGGGTCATACCAACTTGGGGCACATATTCCAAGAGCTCCATGATGTCTGTCTTCATATAGTCTATGGAGGTACATCTCAGGTCATTTACACCCACATGGACTATGACTGAATCATACTGGTAGTTGTGGTCCAATGCCCTGAGTGCATGTATAATGTGACAGATCCTGGCTCCTGAAAAGCAACTAACTGTGACTTTCTCCTTACTCAGCCTGATGAAAGGGACATTAGTGTGTCTCACAATGAAGTCTGCCATGACTAGATTGTTGGATTCTGTGGTGGCTTGCCTTATGGGCTTAGAAGGAGATGCTCATGTACTTAATTTGGGAGCTCTTTGGGTTTTATTAAGGTTACTTTTACGTGCCTCAGCATATGCAGGTCTATGTGTCTGCTTTGAATTGTGTGTGATGGGTGCAGAGTGTGTACCACGGTCATCCTTATTGACATTAGTAGTGCTTTTATGTGACAGCTTTGTCTCCAGTGACATTGTGTAAATATATTTCTCAGATACCATATCAGTTTGTTTGAGAATTAACTGGTTGTCAGTAAACATGAGGCAATTTCTACATTGCCTCAGGATGCCCATATCCACCAAGCTGGTAATTGACATTAGTCGTGCTTTTATGTGACAGTTTTGCCTCCAGTGACATTGTGTAAATATATCTCTCAGATACCATATCAGTTTGTTTGAAATTTAACTGGTTGTCAGTAAACATGAGGCAATTTCTACATTGCCTCAGGATGCCCATATCCACCAAGCTGGTAACAGACAGATAGTAGGAAAATTCATATCCTTGGCAGCAGACCCTTTTTTATTGATTAGACTGTTGGAGTGAGAATATAAAGTAATGTCAAGAATATCTAGTTTGCAACTCTTGGTGCAGTGCTTGTCACTCCAAACTAGTTGTCCTATGTGCAGCTAGGTATTGGTAAAATTTCAATGGTGCTTTTACAGGAAAAATGTTAACTCAAGGTGTCTGCGGCTAGAGGGGAAAGTAATAAGTAGAATCTGATGATTTATGGGGTCTATATTGAATCAGCAAATGCTTAAAAAAGTGAAAGCTGATTCATCGACCCTTGTTAACCGAAAGCTGACAATCCCGAACATTTGGAACAGCAATTTTTTCCCCAGGGAAAAAAAATCGCTGTTCCACAAAAAAAAAAAAAAACTTAAAACAGTATTTAATATGGAGGGCTTTGCCCGCCACACCCCCCTACTTAAATGTACCAACTCTGAGATCGTACCACAGTGGAGAAAACAGCAAACTCCCGAAACCGGCCCAGCAATTTTTTTCCCTGGGAAAAAAATTGCTGTTCCGGGTGTTTGGGATTGTCAGCTTTCGGTTAAATAAGGTCGACGAATCAGCATTCACTATGTTAAGCGTTCACTGATTCAATATAGACCCGATTTATGGATAAAGAACTTTGGCAAATATTCTGAAGTTTGAAAATCAAGCAGTACTTACTGAAAAGAAAGAATTAGCTTGTCAAAAATGAAGAAAAGAAGGAAGTCACCCAAATGCCTACTGCCTGACTACTACTAGTGTTGGTCTAACCACCGCTTCACTCTGCTGGGATACAATGCTCTTTTGATTCTTCTCTCACCAGAAACAAAACAGTAGCACCAAGCTCAAGATGAGAAGCAGGCCACAGCCTGTTTGGTGATCAACAGTCTTGTCCCAGATGATACAAGGTTCTGTTGGCTTGTTGCAGCCCTTCCCGGGTAGATGCCCTGAACAGCAACCAGACCAATCAGGAAGATCAAAGCCCTTCCCCGGTAGATGCCCTGAACAGCAACCAGACCAATCAAGTAAAGACACTTACTCACTTCCCAACCAGAAAGAGTAAGGAATCTTTGTACTGTACTCCTTCTCTCACCAGGAGCAAAATATAAGCACAGATTCCTAACTGGAAACTATGAAGCAGTTATTAGGTTATCCAGTGATCAGCAGTCACCAGGAAATAATGTTCCTATGTTCCTTCTCTCACCAGGAGCAAAACAAAAGCACTAATCCCAAGATGACTACTGAGCGGCTGAATGTGGGCTCTCTAGTAATTGGTGGTCTTGGAGTAGATGTTGCAGATTTTAAAGGTAAGATGAAAAAATGGATTAATATCCTACAAGCTGCAATGTGCACTAAGCAGTTAGCTAAGAAAGAGGGAGTATCTTAAGCTATCAAAGTGAATAACCACTAATTTTAAAAGAGCAAGATAGATTGGAAGGGGTGGGCACTTGGCCAACAAATCTAAATAATTGAAGGGAAGTGATTTCACAAAATGATAATTTTGTGCTTACTCACAATAGCCAGTAAAGGAGAAGAGGGCAAGAGATATGTCAAATTGACATAAGGGTCAGGCAACTAGAAGGACAGTTGAGTTTAAAAACACAACAGCAACAGTGCAGGAGAGTGGGGAAAAATTAATTTCTGTGTAACACACAAGAAACACAGCTGTGGTCTATTTCCTGTTATAAATATGCAATTAACAACTAATGATCCTTTGCTCCAAATGACTTTCTTTTCTTACATTTTTGTTCTATTGCCATAATTGAGTTTTCTTCTAAATGACTATACACTGTATCAGTATCAGTTCTAGTATATAGTTTATATATTATCAGAAGGCAAGTTATTGGTCTATAGTTTTTAGGGTAGCATGTCTGTTCACTCTTAAGGAGGAGTGACATTTTTCCTGTTGTTAACCAGGTTGGTGTCTGTTTGGGGTGTGCATATAAGTTGTTATTATGCATGGCTAAATCTTTGTATAACAATGTTGATACTTTTAGCCTGAAGTTAGGCACTGCATCTGGACCTAGGGATTTCTAGTTAGGAGCTTTTCTTAATTTTGCTTCAGTTTCTTTGCCCATTACTTCATCCCATTTCATATCCTGCACATTTGAATTTCTTACTGTTTTTTTTTTTACTTCTTCTATCCATTCAGTATCTTTGTTATGTTCTACAGGGACTTCATAGATATTTCTCCAAAAGGCTTCTTTTTTGGTGGTGTTTCTATTCATTTTGCTTTGTTTCCCAGTTCTCTATAAAACATTTTTTGGGCAACCAGTGAATTGCTTATTTTGTACTTTTCCTTTATATTCATCTGCATATTTTCTAAGTTTTTCTGCCTGTGCTGATATTTTCAGTTTATCATTTGCAATAGCTTATGATTGATCCTGGTCTGTTCTGATACTGTGCTTAGCTTTTATCATGTTTATCTTTCTGAGTATTTCTCTTTTATCATGTCTATCTTTCTGAGTATTTCTGTTGATCAGTTTCCACTTCTGTACTCTTCTAATAGTTACACTTCTTGTCTTAACTGCTTTATACTTTTCTCTGTTCAATAATTCCATGACGGCATTTAATTTCTTCTCTTCCATATCATTACACCACATCAGATCCCTCTTTCTTTCCCATGTTCATGTTTCTTTTTATAAAAGTGGTAAGACTTTATCTGTTATTAATCTAGCTGCACAGTAATATATCCTATTTGCTTCTGATATATCGCGTGAATTTCTGTTAATAGTCTTAATTACTCTCTTCATTTGTTTTATCAGACGTTTTACATTTTGGGTCTTATTTATTGCCTTTCTGTAATCTATTTTGTTCATTGATCTTAATACTTCTGTCCAGCTTTATTAAGTCAAGCAATTTTCCCTTAGATCTTTTCCTTCTAAACTAAGGGCACATTTTTTTTTTCTCTGCATCCTGTGGGCATTCTACAGAAAATTCCAGAACATCTTCCCATGACATATTCACTTCAGTTGCATCCTGCATCTTCTGTTGCTCTTCCATATGAGAAATCACTAGCCTATCATTCCACAACATTGTTGTATCAGAGTTGCCACCATTTCCTGTTCCTTCCCTTGCTGTGCAACTCCAACTGAACTTTTGTACTGTTTTCCTACTGAAGGCTTCAGAGTATGCTTTTCACTTCACCTGTTTCTTCTTAATTTAGGGACTCACTGTTCCATCATGCTGTGACGTTACCAGAGTTAGATTTTTTACACTAAATCTTTTACTTCACAAGTAATGCACAACTTTAGTTTCCTTTTATTTAACTTCTCAATTACTAATCCTCTTTTCTGTTTTCTCCCTTTGTATTCTTATTTTTGTATTGTAAAATTTTCCATTTCTGGATGCTTTTGCCTGTATTTCTCTTCAAATATCTCTGGTACTACTTTTTTGTATTGATTAGTTTTTTTTTCCACTTTGCGTAAATTTTGTACGATATTAAATTGTTTTTTCTTTCTCATGTACATATTTCTTCTTTACATGTCTCCTTTTCCACCTGTTTCTCCTTATTCTGGGGAGTTGTTTTATCATGCTGTGATATAACCTGTGTGAGACTTTCTACACTAAATGCTTTACTATGAAGGCATTCCATAACTGCAGCTTCTGTTTGTTTAACTGTTTAACATCTGCTTGATTAATGTTCTGTTCTACATTCTCCCTTAATGATCTTATTTTTTTTTGAATTGTGAAATTTTCCATATCTGGGTAAATTTGCCCGTATTGCTCTTCAAATATCTTTGGGGCTGTTTTTTTTTTTTTTTTGTATTGATTAGTTTGGCTTCTCCTTTGTAAAAAGATTACATCATATCAGATCTCTCTTTCTTTCCCATGTCCATGTTTCTTTTTTATAACTTTCAAAAATCTCTAGGTTTTGTTGTTTATATTTTTTGCACTTCCTCAGTTGCTTCTTTTTCCAAAATGCCCAAGGTTTCTTAGTCTATATAATGTTTTTCATAAATCTGTTGTATTAATGAACACAAATTTACATTTGAAACTTTTGACAGCTTTTCTTGTTCAGGTATTTTTCTTTCCTCTAATTTCTCTCTGAATCTTTTTCAGTATCTTGTATCTAGAAATTCAGGGCTTCTTGCATAATAGTGACAATATATATATATTTTCTTATCCTCAGTAGTCTACTTTATCATCTTTATGGTTCCTTTTTGGCCTCTCAGTTTTTTAAACCTTTATTGTATTATTACTTATGACATAGGCAAATTTATATTTATATAAAAGTAATCAAACAGTATTAACAAGTTGACATTAATATATCATATAACCTAAGCAAGATTACATAAATTATTCAATTCCTGCCTTTTTTTACACAAGAGGCATCTTTATTAAACCATCACTTACAACATAGGCAATCATACATTTATATAAATTAAATCAAACCACACCGACACAATCCTACTTGCAAACATTTTACATCACAAACAATATTGACACTCTCCCAGTTGCAAACACTGTATATCATTTATAGTCTACCTAATCATTTTCAGTCAAACATTACATAGCTCATTTAAGTCCTACCTTCTTTTAAACTTTTTTTCTCCCCTGTATATATTGTTCCCACAATTCCCATTTTTCCTATGTAGTTTGCTAAAACCTTTTTCTAAAGATATCAGTTCCAGTTGTTTTATCTCTGTTACTATGTTCACTGCTTTTAATATAGTTGGTTTTAGTTTTTGATTTCCATTTTCTAGTAATTGCATTTTTGGCAGCCACCATAATTAGACACAGCAAGGCCTTACCATGTCTAGACAATTCCAGTTCTATATCATAGCTCAGAAAATTCATCTCCCTTGTCACACCAATCTGCCCAACCAGCATCCTTGACAGTATATCCCGCAGGGAATCCTTAAAGTCTGCCAACTCACCGCACACCCAGAAGCTATGTTCCAAATTACCTCTTTCTTCCTTGTCACCTCCAAAATTTGCTGCCTACCTAAGGAAAAATTCTCTAAAGTCTACTTGGGGTATAAGTTTTTGTGGACTACTAGTTTCTTCTACAACAGGGGCACCATCCTCCCCCTGAGCCTGGCCTAACCTCATTGTAGTAAAGTTTCCATGTCTTGAAGATTCTGCACTGCACTGACATTTTACCAGTCCTTACACCAGTGCAACTACCAGGATTGGGCAGTTTTTATCCTGGGACTTGTACACCCAGCTGTCTTTTTTATTTTTTTATCTATATCAGTTAATGTTCTTCTTCTTTCGGCTTTTCCCGGTTAGGGGTCGCCACAGCAGAACTCTGGTCTGCTAATAATTGGCAGTAGATTTTTTACGGGTGCCGAGGTGCCAGCTCGACACCCAACCTTTAACGAATGCACGCCCATTCTACGCATGTCTTTTGAATGCCACTCGACCGCAGGGAGGACATATATATGTTATAAAAAATACAGTCTATATATCAGTGTCATCTTGGTGAGAATTTGTACTAACTGGTACCACCTTGTGAAGGTGCTCACCAAAATTTGAGGATGAATTCAATTTTAGCAATAGTACTCTCCTTTGCTTTCTGATTTTACCATCTCTCCATCTAGACCCCTATCATCTGTCGGCTATCATGTCATAGTCATTTATTTCACCCATCCATGTACTACTACCATATTCTAGTCATATTCATGAAGAGTTAGGGCCCTTAAGGATCTTGTAATGTCAGAGATCCTGGTGCCTGAAAGAAAACTTACTATAACTCTCTCCTTATCCAGCCTCGTGAGTGACAAATCAGTATGCATGACAATATAGTCACCTATCAGTGAGAGATATAGATATGGATATCCTCAATTCCTGAAATATAATCAATAAATTGTCTGATTTTGTGGTAGTACTGCATTTGGAAAGCAACCATGTATGCTTAGTTAATGATACTTTGATTAAATTTATAAAAGAGCATTCCATGTATATCTGGGTTTTGTGCTTTACTATTCTTCAGACACAATGGTAACTGTGGTAGGTTCACCATATTTGTCAAGGAACATGTTACCTACAGAGAGATCCCAAGATACCCACAGACTGATCACTCTAGATAAGATTAACTATCAACTGATAGTTTTTGCAAAACACCTTTTTAACCCCGATGAGCATGTAAGATTCCTCAGTGATCTAAGTGATCACCCTGTTAGCAAAACTCCTTTATTTTGGGTGACTTTAACTACCTTCACTGAACTGAGATGCCTATACCTCCATTGTATGATATGCCCAAAAAGTCATAAACTTGATAAACAGATATTCTCTAGAACAGCTAAGTAAGTCAACCATCTAAAGAACATAGTATTCTTGACCTGTTTCTTACAAATATTGTTGTTTATTGTACTACTCCTATGGTATTACAGAACCACAGATTTGTGACCTTCTCTTTTAAACCTCCAAAAGCCTCTACATCAAATTCCACTGAATTTAAGTGCCAACCTCAACCTACTCTATAACAAACTATCAAAATTCACATCTGACTGCACATCTCTTGAACTTAATGCAGCAGCAAGCTTCACTAAGGAATTCTAAATCCATTTAATAAAATGCATAGAGCTTGCAGTCCCTACAAGAAAGATGTATCATTAGAAATTCAAAATCAAGCTGCCCTGGCAGTCCAGCAATATAAATAAACTATACAACAAAGAAAGAAATTCCTTAAATTATTTAGTAGATCCAAAACACATTTTCCCAGTTAATTAAAAGTGCTAACCAAGTCCAACAATACTTTCTCCATAGGACGTGACAAAATACATGTCCTTGCAGACAAACTTCTTAAACTGCTAAACCTAAATTTAACTTCTGGTTAAACTTCTTAAACTGCTAAGCCTACATTTAGGTTCTGGTTTTGTCTTTGATGAGTGGTTCATTGTAATGGTGATGCCACTACATAAGGGTGGATTTCAAATGACCTGGATAATTACATGCCATTCAGCCTTATACGGCTCATCTGCAAAGCCACAGACTGTATTATAACTGACTTTGTACACTACAATATCAAGAATCTTATTAGACTAGACTCCAAAGAGTTTCATTTTGTGAATGGTAGATCCTGTCTATTTAATTTGGTAAACTTCTTTGAAAGAGTTACAGAGGCTTTTGACAGTACCCATGCAGTACATATACATTGTGTATCTTGATTTGGCCAAAGACTTAGGCAGCATTCCCCATGCTGACATAATACGGAAGCTAAAGTTTTAAAAATGACCCATATGTTGTAAGATACATAGCAAAATGAATAAAAGACAGAATCCACAAAATGTGAGTTGTGGTTGCCTCATCAGAAATTATGAAAGTGACCAGTGGCATCAGTCAGGGCACAGATCTGGATAAAAATTTGTGCAGATGACTGTAGACTGAGGGATGTTATCTTTTTACCGTCATGTCTCCCCTATAGTTAGAAAAGCCTTCTATCTGTCTCATCTGATTTCTAAAGGCATCTCTAGATCCAAATAAGTCTTATTACCATTTACTCTTATCTCATCAGATCTATTATTGAATATAATATCCCTTTGGGTAAGTATCTACATGATCGCATTGCTCAACTTGAGATACCTCAGAGGTTTGTAACTAAACATCTTAGTTATCATGCTAGACTAGCAGCCATCTCTCTGTGCTCAGTTTCTTAGACTTATCCATGGAAATCTGTGTATAGTCTTTTGAGCTATGAAAAATATGAGTGTCTTTAGCCTTCAATTACTTCACAAATGTAAATACTACTTTAACATGATTTATACTTCATCAGCAGATAAGTAGCATTGTCATGATAGATTCATATTCTAACATATCCTCCACCTCTGTAACAAACTTCTACTATATGTCAAGCAGAGTAGGATCCTTGCCACCTTCAAGCAAAATCTATATAATTGGATGGGTGTCCTCAAATTCTGCCCAGGTCTATCCTATATAACCCTCCTTGTTTCTAAAGGAATATTTTAAATACAGGTTATTGGATAGGCTTGTAATGGTCTACAGACTGATTGCCTAGTATTTATTATTAACATGTCAACCTTGGAACCTAAGGACATGAAGACCCCATAAAGAAGTTACTACAGTCAATAACTAAATTACTAAAAATAGCAAACTCTGTGTACAACATGGATTTTTGAATATGAAGAAAAGTGAGAGAAAGTATGGCCGTAGTAATGCATTGAATTAACTTGTTAATGTTTTATATAGTGCAACATCCCCACTCCCTGGCACATGTAAGACATATAAATGGTCATGTTACACTGATCTTGCTTTCTGTTTTCACACACAGTCTTCACTCAGAGCCATTATTTCTGATTCAATGACAAAACAATAAAGAGACATTTTGGATGTGAACTGTATTCTGCCACGCTGAGCAGAAGCTGTCTCACACCTGATGCAAATGGAGTGTAATGCAGCTTGGCAACCATTACACAAGGGTGCCCCAACCACAGACTATTTCCCATGCAGGCATTATGTAGTTACGTCTGTATGGGGTGGGCACATCTAGGTTCCAAGGTTTATGGGTTAATAAGTAAGATCTAGGCGATCTGTCACAGTTTAATGGCATTCTAGGCCTATTGTTGCAAACTGTCAGTGCAAGATTTATCTAGGCAATTGTCTAATATTTTAGTGAAGTGTTTGAACAACACATCTGGATGGTTACTTTCCAGAAACCAGGAAAATAGTCTGTTATCTATTACATATGAGTGGCCTAACCACAGACTCTGGTAACCATGACCATTTAGCCTCACTAGCATGATATATAAAACTATGGGGTGTATTTTCTCAGCCCTCATTTATGTGGACAATAAAAATCTCTTAGCCCAGGATCCTCATCAGTTTGGCTTTGTCAAAAGAAGTTCCTGTCTATTTAACCGTATTAAATTATTTGAAAAAGTCGGCAAAGTCATGGAGAGTGTTTATTTTTAATTTATTTATTTATTTTACATTTGTTGACCGGGATAGTCCGACTGGATTCAGGTCCATTTTCAGCGGAGGCCCAGGGAGAAAAGCTCCAAGGGTAAGCAGATACAGCATTACATAATACCAGCATTACATATTACAAACAGACTATTGACAGAGATTATATAAGTAAGCAAGTTAAACAAGTTCCACAGGTTAGAGTTAATCCTGAGCGTAAGTCAGGATTAAATTAAATTACACAGTAAGATGGTTAACAGATTTTTACACATTCTAGAGAGAGTTAGCCAGGCTTGATACAGTGACATAGCCAGTTAAGTGACAAATGTTGTTTGAGTCTAGTTTTAAATTGACCTAAGGTGGAAAGTAAGGTAATATCAGCTGGAAGAAGGATCTACTTACAGAGTTTGCAAAGAGAGAGTCACCACCTGTATTATTAATTTTGCTAGTCTGAAGTAATAGTTTGTTAGAGGATCGAAGCGGTCTAGGATTGTTATAGGGGGTGATAATATTTTTAATTGCAGGAGTATTGTCCGGATTATAGAGGATTTTATAGGCCATAATCAGTTGGTTATACTGGATTAGGCTGGGTAGTTCAAGCCACCCAAGCTGGTTTAGATTGATGCAATGATGTGTCCTAAATGGCAGCCCAGTGGCAAACCTGGCAATGTGGTTGTAGCAAATTGAGTGTTTGTTAAGGACAGTCTTGTTTAAATTCGATAGAAGAGGGGATGCATACAGAAGGGTTGAAAGAAGGTGAGAGCGAGCTATGGCAATTTTAGCTGGAGGGGTTAGGAAGGCTTTTATTCTGTAAAATGACCCTAGTTTTTTATTGATGGTTTTGATAGTTTGGTTAACATGTAGGTCAAATTTTAGATTATTATCTATGATGACACCTAATAGTTTTGTAGAGGGGTCAGGAGAGATTATTGTGCCATCATTTGAAGTTATGGTAAAGGTGAAAGCGGTAGACCTATGTTTTGGTGAAAATAACAGCATTTTAGTTTTTTTGGGATTTAGGATCAGATGACGTTCAGAAAGCCAGTTTTCTATTGTATTAAAGGTGGTCTGGGTAGCTGACCATAACTCTATTGGAGATGAGGCTGAGCAAATCAGAGTAGAGTCATCAGCATATTGGATACAGCTGACTTTTGCGATGACAGTATAAAGGTCGTTAATGAAGATGGAGAACAGCAAGGGCCCTAGTATAGAGCCTTGTGGTACTCCAGGGGTGTTAGGTAGAAGGTTAGAGAGTTTGTTCTGCCAGAGGACAGCCTGCTGTCGACCATTCAGGTAGGATTGAAACCATTGAAGGGCTCTTGTATCTAGACAGAATGTTTGCAGAGTGTGGATTAAAAGTTGGTGATCAACCATATCGAATGCCTTGGAAAGATCCAAGAAGAGGGCTGAGGATATATAATTATTGTTGCGATTATGGTTTATGGTGTTGGTAAAGGCTAGGAGGGCTGAAGCAGTGCTGTGATGAGGACGGAAGCCATGCTGAGTGTCTGCCATAAGGTGATTCTGGATTAGGTGATGCATGAGTTGTCTGTGAATACATTTTTCCATAAGCTTTGCAAGTGGAGAGAGTATAGCTAATGGCCTAAAATTGGAGAATTCAGTAGAGCTGCCTCCTTTGTGAAGTGGGATTACATAGGATATTTTTCAGATGGTGGGAATTTTAGCTTCTACTATGGTTCGATTGATTAGTATTGAGACGGGGTAAGCAATAGCATCAGCTGATTTTTGTAGGTACTCGGCAGGGAGTTTATCAGCAGAAAGTGTAGTGGGTTTTAATTTTTTGATCAAGGTACGGATACGTGAAGTGGCGACTGGTTGGAAGCTGAATGTGAGTAGGTTTCTAGGGGTGCTACTTTCAGGATCAGGGGAGCTAGGAGGTAGTTGACTAGCTAGGGCTTGAATTGGCTCAGTAAACAATCGGTTAAAACTGTCAGAAACATCTTCAGGGGTTTTATCAATAGTAGCAGCAGGGATTGGGGTTGAAGTTTGTCCAGGATGTAGTAGATTATTTAAACCTGCCCAAAACTTCTGAGGGTTATTTTGATTTACTGTCTGTAAATTACAGTAGTATTGTTTTTTGTCTTGTAAAATGGATTTTTTAGTTTTGTTCCTGGATTGCCTGTATTTAATGTGATCTTGGGGGTCTTTAGAAGAATGCCATAAAGCCCATGCTTTGTTTCTAAGGGTAATTTTGAGTTTAGACTCTTTAGAAAGCCATGGCACAGTTTTTGCCTTTGTTCTCTTTGAACGAACAGGTGCATGCAAATCAAGGATCTCAAGGAATTTGTTGTTAAAGTATGCTACTGCTTCCTCTAAGGGGAGGTGTTTTAGAATAGACCAATTACATGAGTTTAGTTCTTGTTGGAATTTGGCAGGGTCAAAGTTTATATTGTTTCTAACCTTTCTGAGTAAGGGTTGTTGGGAATTAATGGCTTTGTGCTTAATTACATATGTGAGAAGGTGATCGCTTAGGCCATCAGGGAGGGTACCAGAGGTGTACAGTTGGGGGTGACTATTTATGAGTACCCAGTCAAGTATGCTTTCTTTTTGGTTGGGTTTACCTATCCTGGTAGGGCTGGATATGATTAGTGTAAATGCATGCAGGTTAATATGGGTGGTTGGGGATTCTGAGGAACAGGTACCCCAGTCTATGTTAAAGTCTCCAAGTAGTAGGGTTTCTTGGGGGTAGTGACATGATAGCCAGTGCAGGATATCTTCAAGTGCAGATACATTGTTACCTGGGGGTATGTACATACAGATGATATTAATGCATTTATTTTTATTAAGTTGCAATTTAGTGGCAAGAATCTCTGAGTTATTAATCTGAGGTGGTTGTTTTACATCTATGGTGACATTCAACTCAGATTTATAGAGTACAGCTACCCCACCCCCTTCCTCAAAGCACGATCCAGCCTGTGTATGTTGTACCCAGGTGGTAACACTTCATTGTCTATAGTGTTAGGTTTTAACCAGGTTTCAGATAAACAGAGAATCTCAGGGGAGTGGACATCCAGAAGTGCATGCAATTCATGTACCTTGTTATTAATGCTTCTAATATTGAGATGACAGGCTAGGAGAGAGTTAGTTGGCCTATTAATTGTAGGTTTGTAGCTTAGATTGCAAGTAGAGGGGGTATGTGTATCTGAAGTAGGTGGGCCAGAGTTGGGGAGAATATAACCTCCAAGTATTAGGTTAAGTCTATACTTGATGATGAACTTCAGGAATTTGTTTATTAGTTTGTGGTAGTGTTTGAATCTGGAGCTAATGTGCCTGGGGTTGAGATGTTGATAGACTGAACAAGATGTTGGATAGGATGGGGTACTGTAAGTATGGTTGAAGGTGGGAGGATTTACAGCTGGGGTGAAAGTATGGCCTTTTGGGACCTGAAATCCCATGAGAAACTGGTTTTCATACAAGGTAAGGAGGTATGGTGTGAACAAGAGGGGTAGTAAAGAGGAGCATATCATTATCTGTGATTCAGCTAGTGAGTTAAGGAACTATTTTACCTGGTGATGCAACACCAGAAGATAGAGTGGTGAGGTAAAGGTACTGGAAGGGAGATGGGAGAATGCCAGATGAAAGCTAATAGGTGCTATTGAAATCTAGGTAGAAGAATGGGGGGTGGGAGGAATTATCCCAGATGAAAGCAGATAGTATCTAGAATGTGGGGGAGTGGCTATAGTACTATAAATTTAGAGGTACTGGGGGTGGGAGGGAATTGGGGGCAGGGAGAGGAGCGAAGAGAGCCCGAGCGCAGCGGGGCTATTGCAGTTTACAAGGTTTCCTAAGGTGTCCTAAGGCTATAAGGTAAGTATTATAGTTCTTAATGTAAGAGTCAGTTTACTTAAGTTACAGGGGAAGGAGGCAAACACTCAAGTAGAAAAAGAGCCCTATGGCTGACCAAAATGGTGACCTGCTTAATTACACAGCACTGTAAGTGAAAGCTTAACAAATGCTTTTTGTGTGCAACTTAATCTGCTTAAATGCTGAGAGAAACTGATTGCAGTCCTGTAGACTCCATTTTGTAGGGAACTGTAGAGTTCAACTAGGAAAAGAGAAAAGCAGAGATTTTAGGGTAAGCATGAAGGGAACAACAGGCAGTTATTTTATAATAATACATTCTATGCAGTACATACAGGATACCTAGACTTGGCAGAGGCCTTTGACACTATTCCCTATGCAGGCATAACTGACAGACAATTTATCTGGTGGAACCCATGTGGTAGAGTTGCAAGTACCACTTCTGAAAGCAAAAATGTTACCAGGGATATAATTCAGGGCTCAGAGTTGGGTACCCTCCTGTTTTGAATTTATTTCTCAGACCTTTTAGCAAACATTCCTTTCATGTATTTATCTAATTTTGCAGATTACTATAAAATGGGAGCTGCTGTTTGATCTTGTACTGATTCACAATTACTTCAACATGTTAGACCACATTAACAACTGATGCAAGAACAAAGGTCTCAAATGTAGTATAGTAAATTTTGGTAAAGAAAACTCCTTCACATACCATATAGGTGACACCTCCCCCCCATTAGAAACAGTCACAGGGGATCTAGGCACTATTGTTGATAATTTCCTACATTTTGAACAAGTCTCTACAGTAGTTTGGAAGGCCTTGAATCTAGCTCATCTAATTTCCAAAGCAATCTCCTCTAGTTAGAAAGAAGTCATAATTCCTCCTTGTACTCATATCTCATTAGACCCATTATTGAATATAATGCCTCTTCTGAAATGTGTTAGTCTAAATGGAACATGAAGAGATATCAATTGTTGTTTATCCAATTGACAACAATACATTGGAATTAACATTGAAAGTGCTTTCACTGAACATTAGACATTGCACTTTCTGCTCTGTCATGCTACAGAAGAGTTAGTATATATAAGTTAGGGTTATGTGGTTCCCCACAGTGAGGATCTAGACTGCTTTACTCCTGCATAAAACATGAAATGTTGATCACTGGAAGGGGCTTTCAGAATTTCTTTTTATAATATTGTGTCTGTCAGACAAAAAAAACATTTGGCAGATAATCATGAATGCACCTACAAATATCACTCAGTTTGAGAAATCTCAGAGACCCCTAACTAAAAAAATCAGTGCCCTCAACAATGTTAGTTATCGGGACAGAATGACAGCCATCTCTCTGTACTCAGTTTCTTACAGATTCCTCCATTTGGTTGTTTATTTAGTGTTTTGAGTCATGAAAGATCCAACCTTTCTTAACCCCCTTTTCCTTCACAGAACAAATGATACTTCTTATACCTGGTTAAATGAACTGAACCCTCATCAATAGATAAATAAGACACGTTGACATGATAGATTCATATCCCAATATATCCCTCATTTTTGGAACAAACTTCTAGTATGTGCCAGGCAGAGTAGCAGCCTTGCTAACATCTAAGTAAACCTAGATAACTGGAAGAGCAGCTTCAAACTCTCCCATGGTCTAGTCTGTATTGCCCCCACCCCCCTTTAGGCTGGAGGGAAATTTTTGAATATGTTATTGGCTAGACGTGTTGTTTGTACTTTCTTTTGAACTTATGACCTAAGTTACGTGGTTGGGGTTAGGGGCAGATTTAGGATTAGGGTTAGCATGCATTAGTAAGGTGGTGCAGAGAGGTGTAAAAAGAGTGATCAAAGTATTGCTGTCTGAAGTTTTACCAGGGTATATTCATAAAGGTGGAAGAACAGGATGAGAAGATACCATCTTGATAATGCATACAATACAATACGTGGATTAACAGCTGTATTGTAACATCAGTGCAGCATCCCCTACATCATTGCTCAGATGTGTAGTATACTCCCCAATCATTCCAAAAGGCTGGTCATTACTACATATACATGCACACCCATGCTGTCATTGTCATTAGGGACAGCAAGTAAAAAGCCTGGTGTAGAGAGGTTTCAGTGAAAATAGCTCATAAATCTATAAAAACAGTAAGGCCCTTGGTGTGGCCAAGAGTATGCAGAAGGAGATCATTTCTCAGGATTTGTTTAAAGCCACCACAGAGAAGAACATGCAGTGATTGTCATGAAAGTAATACCTTAGCCCTATGTGAACTGAGCAGTATAACAAATATTTGACCAAAACTCCAAGATAGTGGTGGTGGTGAGTAGCATATTATAAGCCTAACCACTGATGCCACTCTTTGATACTGTAAGAGCCCTCTTTCCAAACTCCATATATAGCATGGATTCCATAGATGGTGTAGGATAGCCAAAACCAGCAAATGTTAGCTAACTTAAAACTATCATCAGTGCCCTGTTGAACTAGGAAGACTGTTTTTCAGTTCCTTGAATTAGAAAAATGTGAGGAAGCTATACAATTGCATGACATCTTGCATTTATAGACACTGTAGCACATCATTCACCTAAGATAAACCAAGTTATATAACACATATCTATCTATCTGTCTACAGGCTCTGTCTGTCTGTCACCATCAGCATATCAAGAAAATTGGAAATCATGCATTGCTTCCTCTGATGATAGGGGGTACTGCTAGCCATGCCAGGACAAGTAGGGCAGTGGATGTGTAACATATGCCAGCACAGCTAGCTGGAATTTTGTAAATAATTGTATGTCATTTGTGTATCAAACTGACTTGTACAGATGCTTGTGTTTAAAAATGTATTTGTAAAGTTGCTTGTGTTAAAATGTATCAACAGTGTACCCTGCTGGAAAGAAAAGAAATGTACATGTATTACTGTAACTAAATTAAATGTATATGTTTTAACAGAGAATACTGGAAGGAAAGAGGTTAATCACAGTCCAGTTGAAGCAATCTTTGAAAAATTGCTGAAATTAAGTTAGGCCATAAAGATTGTATTTTACAATTATGGTTGCAGCCAGAGACAAAATGTCTGGAAAACCAAGTATTAGGAAGCTTTCTTTATTTGTCTCTAGCAGAGAGCTAATTACTACTCTGGGGGGGGGGGTAGAGGTTTGAAATTGTTTTATGACTTCCAGGAGCAGCAGCAACAGATCTGAGCAAAGCTCTATCAGTGTGCATGATAACACATAGGTTCTAAATCCTGACAGCCTCTGGCAATGGAGGTTGCATGGGAACCAGAAGTCAGATGACTATGTGATGTCATTCTGTAAAGAAATATTAGAGGAGACTGAAGTCAGACTGAGCAGTCTGTTCTTTGAACCTGACAAAGTAGGAAGACCACTCACCCACTTCATCTTGCTTTGCACTAGTAAGTTCCCAGGAACTAGTACTCTATAGATTAGTCAGGAAAATATAGTGAGAATAGTTAAGTATTGTTTTTTCTGTAACTGTATGAATCTTTCCAGCTGTGTATTTTTTAAATATTTCCCATGATTGAAACTCTGATGTTTACTATAAATAGATATTTAGTATTTTCTTGATCTTTTTTTTATTTATTATTAAATATATTTAAGCTTTTAATTGCAGCTGGTCCTTTTAAAAATATTTGAGTTTTGAGAGTGTTGGCATATATTTATTTGGTGATGTGTTCCCTGTGTGGTCTTAGGGGAAACTGTACTTGATACAGAGAGGTCTGCATCTGGAAATACTGAGTGTAACCATTTGTATCCCAAGTGAATGTCCCTCTCCAGTGTCAGTGGTAAGGATTCAGGCTCCTTGATTACTAGCCCAGAGTAGGGATGTCACACATCAGTATAATTTTGCTTTGAAAATTATATTACTGCAATAGCAAGACATTTATTTTCCATCAGGTTAAAAGCCTAACACATTGTTAGCACAACAGCATCATTTTCAGTGCTATCCAGTACAATTAACACTTTTTAGTCTTTTGAACTAAGTATCTAGATGGATTTTTGGTCAGTCTTTCAATTTTTAAATTGCTGTGAAATTCAGTGGCTTGTACTGTTGCTGGTAAGGCAGTATGAGCCTTGATAGGTCCAAATCATCAGAAAGTCTCCCATAACATTTTTAACTTGAACAGACTGTAATCCCCTTTTTGCTGGTAGAAATGATTCTTGTACTTCTCTGGATGTCTCAGTGGATATTTCCCTCTTTAGCTCTATGGTGGAGACATCGCAAACACAATCTGTAAGTTCTACACAGTCACTGTTTTATGTGTTTGTAGGTGTTATCAAGGAAACTAAGTTTAATGATCTTAATACTCCTGATGTAATACTGGTTATGAGGGATTTTATAATTATAGACTGTAAAAGGTGAAGGGGGTGTGGAGTATTAGTTTAATTAAAGCAAAATTGGTTTATTATTATGTGGTCGAAACTTGAAAGCTTGACCAAAAGAAACACCGAAACACACCACCAAAACATGGAATACTGACTATACACCATGTCAACCACAACCTCAAATCCTGAAAACAGCCTACTACTACAGCCCCAAAAACAAGTGCTTACATGGGTCCTGAAGGGGGCAACGTTGAGCTTCAGTATTGCTGGTGTTTGGTATTCCAACCTTCAGTGTCCACAGTCCTGAAATTTTCAAGTCTAGCTTCCAACCCCCAACCAGATAATGGTAAACCAGCAAAATCTACTACACTACCATTATGAGTAATAAACTGCTCAAAATCAGAACTTGGGGGGAAAATGCATTATCTCTGATTATAGTCACTATCTTCTTTCATAGAGCATAGCGTGCAATCACTACATCTGATCTTCGATACTGCAGAAGTTCTGCCACAAGCCCCTACCCCTACAACGTTTACTGACAATTTTGCCATTGTAAAATGTAAGCACATTTAACCTGAAGAACCTTGCTGTGTATTAACTTTAATCAATCAAATACATTCTTTGGGTACATATCCTGTAGTGAGGCTGAGATTGTACAGCAGTTTTATGTGAGCGTTTAGTTCTTCTTGGAGTTCATGTAGGACGCAACCCAGGACACAGTCTGATCCCATTGAAGCAGTGTGTTTTGCCTTGGAGAGGGCAGCCTTCACCTGAGCATCTGAGATGTTAGGGAGGCTGCACTCTACTGGGATAGATATTTGCTCATTTGGGGGGGGGGGTTGCACTGAACCTGTTTGCCAGGATGTTGGCAATGTCTGTGGGTTCAGTTTATTTTTTGTCATTTATAATCAACTCTGAGCATATCTGGGAGTTGCATCCCAGGTTCCTAACATAGCTAAAGAAAGCCTTGTGATTGTCTTTAGTGTCCTGTGCAATTTTTCTCTCGAAGCTGGCCTTGGAGGATTTTATGAGGGAATGTAATTTTTTGCTAGTACTGATCAGAGATGCCTTCCCTTTTAGGGATTTTGCTCTATCATGTAGTAGCTTCCTCCTTCTTTTGTACAACTTATTTATGGCTGGGATCCACCAGACTGGACACCTGCCTTTGGACGCTTGGGTTTTGGTTTTGTTTGGGATAGCATGATC
Organism: Protopterus annectens; assembly: GCF_019279795.1. NCBI lineage: Eukaryota > Metazoa > Chordata > Ceratodontiformes > Protopteridae > Protopterus > Protopterus annectens. Next base: position 454,727,405 of record NC_056735.1, read on the forward strand.
CATGCATTCCTGGAGGTGTCCATAGAATGCGTTTATATAGGATTATGTGGTTTGGGCCATAGCTTCCACTGGCCCTGGGGCCTTGAAGGATTCCACCTCAGATTTGAGAAGTGTGAAGTTCACTTTTGAGAAGTTTTTCACTGTGGTTTTCTGGGCTGGGGGTGGGGTCGGGATGTGGATATCCAGTGAAATTAATTTATGGTCTGATCTTACCAATGACGGGAATTCTTCTGGTGTGGAGCATAGGGTCCCCATGTTGGTGATGATCAGGTCAAGTATGTTTTACCCTCTTGTGGGAGTTTTGACTAGTTGTTCCATAGCATTTGAGTTTATAAATTCCAGGAACCTTTGGACTAGGGTGTTGGGGCTTGAGTAATGCTCCCAGTCAATGTTTGGGTAGTTGAAGTCACCCAATATAATGGTGTTTGGAGAGATCTTCATGTTCTCCAATGTTTTCAGGAAAGCCGAATGGGATTTCTGATTTTGAGATGGTGGTCTGTAGCATGCTATAAACTGAAAGGCAGTTTTGCCCACTGTTATTTGCACATGGATGGTTTCTGATGCTTCGTGCAATGCCACTAACCTTGAGGTGTGGGTATCCTTGATAAATATGGATACTCCCCCTCCTTTTGTGGTTCGGTCTGAGTTTTGGGGCCGAAAAGCATGGTATGAGGTATAACCTGGTAGCGCTGGGGTGCTCTTTGGAGCCTTGAACCAGGTTTCTGTCACTGCACAGATATCAATGTTCTCCATACTGAGGAGAGATTCGAGTGCATGCATTTTGAGGTTTAGACTTCTGGCATTTAGCAGCATTACCCTTAGTTTCTTGTTCTTTGTGTTTTCTAAGGAGGTGGGTTTGTCTTTTGAGCCTTACCTAAAAAAGGCACTATGGGAGTGGCAAGAGCCTTTGCCAGTATCCGAAAGCCCAAGGGTGACAGGTGCAAGCCGTCCCTTGCGAAGCAACGTGGCTTGCCAAGCATGTCATCCCAGGCTGACAGGCACTGGATCCTCTTTGAATGACACCAAAATTTTAGCCAATTGTTAAAATCGATCATTTTGTCTTTATACTGTGGCATCATTCTAGGTGAGGGTAAGATGCTGATCAAGGTCAGGGTCATACCGGCCTGGGCTACATGATTGGAGAGCTCCTTTATGTCTCTTTTCATGTAGTCGAGGGAGGTACATCTCAGGTCATTCACACCGGCATGTACTATGACCGAGTCATATTTGTACTTGCTTTGGAGTTACCTGAGTGCTTGCATTATGTGGCGGATTCTAGCACAGGCAGCTCACTGTGATATTCTCCTTGATCAGCCTGGTGAGTGGGACGTCAGTGTGTCTAACTATAGAATCACCTATTACAAGTGTGTCAGGTGTGTTGTTCTGCCTTAAGGGCTGTGACTGTTTGGCACACTGACTTTGTGAGCTATGTGTTGCATGTGTTTTGTTGTGGGGTAGCATTTGTTTGGATGTTTGCTTTGGAGGTCTCTGCTGTTTAGATAGATTTTTAATTAGAGCCTCCGAGTATGTTTTTGTGTGTTTGCGTGTTTGGATTGCTGTTGTGGTAGGACTATGTGAGACTGGATTAGTGCTGTGTGATGTTACCTTCTCCTCCTGACTGGTTACACCAGTTTTGAGGTGAGAGAGCTCGGCCTCCAGTTTGGCTATATGGTTGCATCTCTCACATATGTTTGAACCTGTTTGGAGGAGGAGAGGGTTGTCCATGTACATGAGACAGTTGTAACATTGCCTCAAGATTCCCAGATTCACCAGTTGGACTGGAGAAGAAACCATTAACTGACCTTTGGACATGCTAGAGTAGTATAGGGGATTCTTTTATCACTTAATTAAAGAGGACCAAGAGGGGACAAGGTAATTGTAGAGAGTATATGAGGATGTAGTGCTTTTAGTATATTAGTGCTAGATTGTAAGATTGTTTATTTGGGCAAGTGCAGGGCCTTAGATTGAGAATAGGGTGTTTAATTTGAGAAATAGAGCAGTTCTAAGGGAAAAAGTGAAGAGCAGACTTTGTGGAGCCGGGAATAGTTTAAACCTGATTAAGTGGCGCTGCCCGATGCTGCGCTATGTGCACAATTGCGCAAAGCCACGCAAAAGCGGATTTTTTATGCAGGGAACTTCAAAGAGCTAGAAATGGCCCAAAATGGCCAATTTTTACAAGATTCTTGTGCTGAGGTCACTCCTTCAGGGATAGATAGGTTGCTCAAGGCTCCCCACTCCCACTGGTGAGCAAAGAAACTTCCTTCTATCCAAGTAAGGAAATGGGCAACACAGGAACTATCCAAGAGTCCAGAATACAGCAAAGCCTGTATAGGGGACTATTCTAGTTAAGGAAAGGTGGGAAACAAGGATATATATATATATTTTTTTCAAGAAAACAGCAGGTAAATTACAGTATATTCAATACACAGGCTAGCACACTTGAGTGGGCAGCCTCAACAGTTAATTACAACAAGCAAACTTTTAAATTAAGTGCAGGTAATGAAAAAACGCAAAAACAAGCTTATAACAGTTAAATCAGCAGTGTAAACTCGCTTTTCGGCGAGAAAGGAAGGTCTCACAGGTAGAAACAGAAAAAATATATTTATATCTTGAAAGCAGTCACTCTTCTGGTGGTATGGGTAGAAAATTAAGGCTCTTCCTTCATGTACTCAATGTACAGGGTTTGAGTACCTCTAAAAACCAGCCACACTTAAGTGGGGCATTTTATACACACACACACACACACACTCACACACACACACACACACACACACACACACACACACACACACACACACACACACACACATCTCCCGTTCTCTGAGACTATGCACACACACACACTATATCTCTCGTTCTCTGAGACTATGCACACATACACTGCATTTCCCATTCTCTGAGACTATGCACACAGACACACAGACACACACACACACACACACACACACACACTGCATCTCCCATTCTTTGAGACTATACATGCACACACACACACACACACACACACACACACTGCATCTCCTGTTCTCTGAGACTATGCATGCACACACTGCGTCTCCCGTTCTCTGAGACTATGCATGCACACCCTGCATCTTCCATTCTCCGAGACTATGCACACACACACTGCATCACCCATTCTCTGAAACTATGCACAGACACACTGCATCTCCCATTTTCTGAGACTACACACACACACACTGCATCTCCCGTTCTCTGAGACTACACACACACACACACACACACACACACACTAACACACAGCAGCTCCCATTCTCTGAGACTATGCACACACACACACACACACACACTGCAGCTCCCATTTTCGGAGACTATGCACACACACACACACACACACACACACACACACACACACACACACACACACACACACACACACACACACACACACACTGCAGCTCCTGTTCTCTGAGACTATGCAGCTTGTTATAAATAAATACGTAACAGTAAAATAAGCATCTCTGAGACCATGCAGCTCCCGTTCTAAACAGGTCACGGAAACACAGAAAAACGATAAGCACCCGTTTGCTCTCACACATACAAAATATAAAATAAGAATGCAAAAGTTTGTTGTCTCGGACATTGCAGCTTGTGAATGCACCTGTTTGCTCTTGCACACACTGCAGCTCCCGTAAAATACACTGACAAGAATGCAAAGATTTGCTGTCTCAAGCACAGCTAAATGTAAGAATCTTTCAGATCATGCAGCTCTTGTTTTAAATAGTTCATGGAATGGATGGAAACACAGTAATTTAAGCACAGCTTCTGTTCTAAATATTTAACGGAAACACATTAATTCAAGCACACCTAAATGTAAGACTCTCTGAGACCATGTATCCATGCAACTCCTGTTCTAAATAGTTCATGGAACGGAAACACAGTAATTAAAATACACACATGTGAGACAATGCAGCTCCCATGGACCAAATGTAGCCTGTTATAAACAACACACACACTTCTGTACTAAAAGTAAGACTCTCTGAGACAATGCAGTTCCCATTCTAAATAAACACAGTAAAATAAACAGATAATGTAGAGTTCTGTTTGTCATAAAAGTAAAGATCTCTTCTTGGAAACACAGTAAAATAACCACCTGTGAGACAATGCAGGCTTGCAGCTCCTGAGGACCAAATGCAGCCTGTTATAAATAAGAAACAGTAAAATAAGCACCTGTTTGCTTTCACACACACTGCAGCTTCTGTTTGTTCTCTCAGACATAAAATACACTAAGAGAAGAAAGTAAAAGTTTGTTGTCTCAGCCATTGCAGCTCATGAACACACTAAAGTAAATTAATGCACCTGTTTGCTCTTGTACAGTCTGCAGCTTCCATTTGTTCTTGCAGACATAAAATACACTAAAATAAGAATGTAGCTCCTATTTGTCACACTGAAGTTTATCTTGGACATTTTAGCTTGTTTCTTTTGGACAGAAAATGAAAAAAGAAAACTTCTTATCTTCCCGGGACAGGGGAAGAAAGATCATGTGCTCTGCCTTAATAAGACGAAAAACTTGCTGACTGGTCCGACTCTGCAGGTCTTGACTGCTGCACTTAAGTTTAAATTGCAGTTTAATTCTTACAGGCTGTCTGTCTGTGTTATCATTGTGTACACTCTGCACATGATGATGTCAAGAACAAATTCGTCCCCACCCCCCAAAAAAAAAACTTAAAAAAACCCCAGGAAATTCAAAAATTAGGGCCAATCGGAAACTAGTGGCACCCCAATATTTTGCCCTCAAAACCGGTAGTTACCAAGGAATTTAGTATGGTTGAGAGGCATGGTCTGGGCCCATTGATATAGTGTTCTTGTCCTTAGAGAGAGCATTAAGGACATGTTCCTTAGTGATAGCAGGGACAGTTATATTTGAAGGTATTTCCTGAGGGAAGGTTGATGGGGAGAGAGGGGTAAAGTTGGAGCTAAATTTACTGGCCAGTAGGTTTGCTATATCTGCTGGCTCAGTATAGGTGGCTCCATTTACAATGAGCTCTGCACACAATTGTGTATTGTCTTTGAGGTTGGTGACATATCTAAAGAATGGCTTGTAATTGTCCTTGGCCTGGGAGGCCAAATTCACCTCAAATTTGGCTTTGGTGGACTTTATTTGTCCTCTGATATATTTGTTTAGTTTGATGATAGTGCTTTTATCTTGCTGGGTGCTGTACCTCCTCATTTTTGCATTGATTTTCTTCCTTCTGTTAAACAGACTATTGATTCTGTGATCCAATCAGGGTACCTTGTTTTTTTTTTTAATTAGTTCTGTACTTCTTTCTGGTGAGTAGAGCTGCCTCAGTGCAGCTATTAACATTCTTGTACAGGGTTTCTGTGAAAAGTTCTGCATAGGCAGCAGTGTTTTCAGGGTTTATGGAGCTTGGAGTTTTGTCAGGTTATCACTTAATAGCAGGAGGTTGGCCTTAGGGTAGTTCCTGAATATTCAGGTTTAGCTGGGGGTTAAGGTTTTATTTTTAATTCAAAGGAGACATTTTTGTGGTCTGATCTTACCAGGGAAGACATTACAGCAGGGGGTCTGCAGCACTGTCCAGTATTAATGAGGACCACATCCAGTATGGCTGCACCCCTGGTTGGTGTATTGACAATCTGTTTCAGGGAGTCTGTGTTTACAAAATCTAGGAATCTCTGTGCCTGTATGTTTCGTATTGTATAGGATTCCCAGTTAATAGTGAGGTAAATGAAGTCACCCATGAATATGGTATTGGGTTGGATGGCTAGTGTTTCTAATAAGTTTAAATATGTGGTATGGGTTTCCTGGGCCATAGAGGGGGTCCTATAGCTGGCAAGGAAGTGGCACTGGATTTTGTCCATGGTGATTTAAATATGGAGCAGCACAAATGCATTGTCCTGTCTGACCAGCCTTGAGGTACATTTATTTTTTATGTAAATAGAGACACCTCTAACTTTAGTCTCTGTCTGTGTAGTAGCTGGTCTAAATGTGTGGAAGGCATTATAAGCTTGCACTGTTGATGTGCTCTCCGCAGCTTTAAACCATGTCTCAGTGACTGCACAGACATCAGCTTTCTCTAGGGTGAAGAGAGTTTATAGGGAGTGGAGTTTTTTCTGTTTAGACTTCTAGCATTGAGCAGTAATACCTTTAGATTTTCTTGGTTTTGATTTGCTATCTTGGAAGTACTTTTAGTTTGGCATTGCCTAATAGAGGCACTATGAGGGAAGACAATGTTTTAGCTAATATTCAAAAGCCTAGATGGGAGAGGTGCAGACCATCCCTGGCAAAGCAGTGTGGTCTGTTGACCATCTCCTTCCATGCTGACAGATATTGCACCCTCCCCCTTAGAATTACACCAGATACTAAGCCAATTATTAAATTCAATCATCTTTTGTTCATATTGTGGCATCATCCTTGGAAAAGGTTAAATGCTGCTCAATTCTAGGCTCGTACCAGGCTGAGACACATATTCTGAGAGCTCCATGATGACTTTCTTCATATAGTCTAGGAAGGTACATCTCAAGTCATAGGTTCATAGGTTCGTGCTAGGCTATCAGCCATAGGGCCTATACAAGCCTAGCCATTCTCTGGATATTTCTTCCCACATTATTTACTTCCCTGGACCCCTGTCTAGCAGGGCGACAGATGTGATCCCCGGGGTGAATTTTGTTTCTCCCATCCAATCATCACGGTTCCTTTTGAAGAGGGCCAAAGAGGCACTCTGCTTGACATGTATGGGCAGTCTATTCCAGAGTCTCGGGAGTCTCTGGGTCAGGAACCTATCCCTCCAGCATGTTTTGTTTATGGTGATGACAAGGTTTAGATCCCTGGAGCATGTGGCTCTGAGGAATTGGGATTTCTTTAAGTGTAGCATGTCCAACAGCTCTGGGTTTGACATGGCCTTGTATGTTAAGCAAAGATTGCCTCTGAGTAGACAATATGCGACAGAGTATAGCTGGAGTTTTTTAAGGTGGTCAGCATAGGGCATCTGCTTTAGGCCTGTGATTCTTTTAGTGAGGTATTTCTGCAGCCTTTCCAATTGTTGCAGATGTCTTGAGAGGTACATACCAAATGGGGTGTTGTATTCTATAAAGGGTCTAATGATGGATGAGTACAGTGGGACAATGACCTCCTTTTTTCTGGATAAAAAGCCCTTAGTGATGAGGTGTGCCACATAGAAAGATTTCCTGACTGTTGTGCCAATGTGGTTTCAAAGGTGAGACCACTGTCCACCTGTGTCCCTAAGTCTCTTATCACATTTTCGGTGTTTAGTGTACTGACACCTATGTGGTAATTCACGGGTACATGTTTTTTCCCAAAGGGGATAACTATACATTTCTTGGCATTGAGCTTGAGCCCATAGCTCTGGCACCAAGCATCTGTTTCTGTAAGGCCCTTTTGTAGAGTAGCCACATCATTTGGGGATTCAATAATGGCTCCCAGTTTGCAGTTATCTGCGAACTTTGTTAGCCAGAGTCCCTTAGGGTTGGCCTGTACTTCAGAGAAGTAGATGCCAAACAAGAGCAGTCCCAGGAGTGAACCCTGAGGTACTCCACTTGTCACTTGTCTGGAGCTGGATATGGAGTTGACTACTTTTACAGTGTGGGTTCTGTTAGTAAGCCAGTTGGCAACCCATCAAGTAACATAGGGATTAATGCCCAGCTTAGTAAATCTATCTATTATTCCAGAGTGGGGGATGGTGTCAAAGGCCTTGACGAGGTCCAGATAGGCTGTTTGGACCACCTTACCCTCGTCCACTGCTCTGGAGACTGATTTGAAGAAGTCAATCAAGTTCAGGAGACAAGATCGACCCTACACAAACCCAAACTAGGTGGGGTCCAGTGTTTGAAGGTTGCCAATGTCTTTGTTTATAAGTTCCATGATAATACATTCCATGGCCTTGCAGATCAGGCTTATCAGACTGATGGGGTAGTAGTTCCCGGGATCCAAGGTGGATCCCCCCTTGTGGAGTGGGATAACTGTAACTGTGTGCCACTCAGTGGGCATGGAGCCTGAGGTGAGGCTATGATTAAACATGACACTTAGGTGAAATTCCAGTTAATTTTGTAGTTCATGTAGTACACAGCCTGGGATGTCATCTGGTCCCATGGATGCTGTATTCTTAGCTTTGGAGAGTGCGTTTTTTACCTGTGTGGCCATTATTACCAGAATTTGGCAATCTTCCGGTATTGAGATGGGCTATTTAGGGGGTGAGAGGGGGGGTGAAGTTGGCACTGAATTGATCTGCCAGGATATTGGCAATATCCTTGGGATCAATATAATTAATGCCATTCTGTTGTAGCTCAGAGCAGATCTGAGCATTGCCATTTAGATTCTTGTCATAGTTATAGAATACCTTGTGGTTGTCTTTGGAATCTTTGGCAATTTTATTTTCATAATTTATTCCCACATGGACTATGTATGAGCCATACTGGTGCTTGTGGTCCAGTGACCTGAGTGAGTGTATAATGTGGTGGATCCTAGCCCCTGATATGCAGCTGACTGTAACTTTCTTCTTACTCAGCCTGGTGAGAGGAACCTCAGTGTGTCTCACAATGGAGTCTCCAGTGACCAGAATGTTGGATTGTGTGGTGGCTTGCCTTATAGGCTTAGAGGTAGAGGCTCCATGAGATGTGGCTGTATGTGTTGATGTGGGGGTTGTTTTGAAAGAGTGCATTTGGGGCTGCTGAGGGTATTTGTTATGTGTACTTCATCTAGGAGGTCTTTGTGGTTTAGGAAAGTTACATTTAAGTGCCTCAGCATATGTGGGTCTATATGTCTGCTTTGAACTGTGTGAGATGGGTGCAGCATGTGTACTACTGACAAACTTATTGACATTAAGAGTACTTTTATGTGAGAGGTTTGCCTTCAGTGACATTGTGTAAATACATCTCTCACATATCATATCAGTTTGTTTGAGAATTAACTGGTTGTCAGGAAACATGAGGGAATTTCTACATTGCTTCAGGATGCACATATCCAGCAAGCTGGTAACTGAGGTAGTGGGAAAGTTGATATCCATGGCAGCAGATCCTTTTTTATTGATTAGATAGCTGGAATGAGAATATAAAGCAATGTTAGCATCCACAAAGCAATTTCAGGAGTATTTGATTTGCAACACTGGAGACAGTGCTTGTCACTGCAAACTAGTTGTCCTTTGTGTAATTACATACTGGAGAAATTTCAATCGTGCTTTTACAGGAAAAATGTCACTCAAGGTGTCTGAGTCTGTACAGGGCAGGGCCAAACACTTGAGGGGAAACTAATATGCAGACCCTGAAAATTTAAGTTGGAAACAAATCAAGCAGTACTTACTGAAAACAAAGAATTAGCTCATCAAGAATGATGAAAAGAGGGGAGTTGCATGAATGGCTACTGCCTGCCTACTACTAGTGCTGGTCTCACCACAGCTTCACTCTGCTGGGATACAATACCCCTTTGCTTCTTCTCTCACCAGAAGCAAAACATTAGCATCAATCCCAAGATGAGAAGCAGGCCACAGCCTGTTTGGTGATCCACAGTATTGTCCCAATGATGCAAGGGTATGTATGCTAGTTGTAACCTTTTCCCGGTAGATGCTTTGAGTCTGAAAAAGGATATAGTATAAAGAGTTGACGAATGCAGAGTGTGAATAAGAGTGGCATTGGGTGATAATGGAAGTGTGGGTTGTGAGAAATGAGAGAGAAAGACAAAGAAGGAAGAAGTCAGTTAAGAGTAAGAACCACTTACTGAGTTTGCTATTAAAAAATAGAAGTGTTGAAAGCTGGCTGTTAGGGTGAGAAGAACAGGGAGATAAGACTGGGTAGGACATATGATGGGGAAGGACAGGGTGAGGAAGGGGTATGGTGGGAAGTTGGAGGCAGTTGAAGGAAGAAACTGGGACAAAGCCTGTACATCAGATATGTTTAGATGGGTCTACTTCTAAAGCCTGACTCTCACATAACCGTCTTCCAATATCCTGAAACCAAAATAAGTTCAGAAACCCGAACGCCAATTTTTACCAGGGTACGTAAATACATGGCCAACTATAAACAAAACTCACACTGAGGTAAGTAAAATCCACCTAGGTGTGGGGCTATGCCCTCCTAACTAAATATACCAACTCAGGGATCACACTATAGTGGAGAACAGGGTATGCTGGCCAGTTGTTTACTTACCCTAGTAAACAGTTGACATTCAGGTTTCTGAACTTTCGTGATTTTCATCTCGGAATTTTGAAAATCAGTTGTGTGAGAGTCAGGCTTTAGAAGTAGATCTGATTAGATGGTCAAACAAACACTGGCTAATGATCACATACGAATTGTTGAAGAAATTAGGTAGCAGCTGGAATCTGTTAATATGGTTTAAGTTTTGTTATGTTTAGAAAGCAGTAGCATTCTGCTAATTAAATGTGTGGGCCTAATATGGAGTAACTGTGGCTTCTGTATTTCCTAGAGGTAAAGGTGTTGTGGAGAGAGTGGGCATGGCAAGGCTGAGATCTGAAGATGTAAATTGTTTTTCTCTGATTGTGAATCTTCCTATTAGGTAAGAGAAGGAGTTTTGGTTTAGCAGTTTGAATAAAAGGTTGCATAGTAGTAGACCTGCATTTTATTGTGTCGTGAGCCACTTTGCCTTCTTGAGGAGTGAGCAGTGGTCTGTTCTTGACACTAGTGAGATGGTATATTTTATTTGCAGTTGTTTGTAATTGGATAAGGCTTTTCTTTGAATTTGTGGTGATTTCTGGGACAGCATATTCAAGCCGGGCCATTGAGAATGCCTCTTCCTATGGCTTTTCTATATAATGGAGTTATAAAATGTAAGATTGTCCATGCTCACAAAAAGGCTTCCTGTATTTTTGCTTTGGCTTTATGAATGTGAAGCTGTAACATAAGCCTTGGTCAAACCAGAGTCCTGCTCATTTGAATAAGGTGGTGATTTCAATGAAGTTATGCATTTTCAAGAATAATGAAGTAGAAACTGATTATCTGAGTTTTTGTAGGGTCCCAAACAGCATGTATTTTGTGATGTTTGGGTTAGTCGTAGTTTTCTTGAATTTAACTATTTGGAAAGAGAAAGAAAGTCATTTTGAAGTTTTATGTTAATGTTGTGATGGGAATGGATGAGATCTGGAGATGATAAAGTTGATGGCACAGAGAATGACATGGAGATATGAGAGGTCTGAAGGGAGTCTGTTGATATAGATGAAGAAAGTCAGGAGTGATAGAATGAAACCCTGAGGGACTCCTTTGAGTAAGGAACTTTGGCTGAGGAGGAAAAGCCTATTTTATCTCTGAAACTGTAGTGGGAAAGAAAGAAAGATGAGGAATTATAGGGAAGCTTGAGTGTTAATACCATGGGCTAGAAAGGCAGCATGAAGGAGTATATGTTCTACTGTGTCAACTGCTTTGGTTAGGTTTAAAAATAGTACTACTGTGACCTATTTTTTGTCTGAATCCATTAAGATGTCATCAGTTATTGTATAGATAGCTCTTTTTGTGCTCTGTTTGGCCCAGAATCCATGTTGGATGGGGATAGAAGTACTTGTTCAGTAAACATGTAGGTGGTTAATCGTGGGTTAATTTTTCTAGCATGTTACTAAGTGATTCAGTAAGCAGCTCTACATGGCATAAAGCTGCTCAAATATGGGAAACATTGTGGCATGTTAACTACTGCATAATCAGCTAAATTGTATGCTAATCGACCAGTCCAACAAGCTATAAAGCAGTCATGTAGATTCGATGCAGGTTTTGCCTGCAAATTCCAAAACATATTGGAATCCAACCACAGAAACTATGGTAGGGGCTGCTGTTGCTCTTATACATGTGTATGTGCAACAGGCCCAAGTCAGTGCTGCTGCTGCTAATAGACCTCAGCCAAGAAGGAGAAGGGTGTTTAGACCCCATTTAACTTTTCACAGTCTGCATTAGGTGGAAATTGTAGAGCACTACAAGATAGATAGAAACATACTATAGGAGCTCTGCAACCTCTGTCGTCCTCAACTGAGAGCAAGGGCAAACCAAGGTTAACCAATACCTGTATAGACAAAGGTATGTGTAGCCCTAAGAATAATAGATACAGGAACCTTCCAGAGATCAACAGGGGATATGCTGGGGGTGTCACAGGCATCAGCATCCAGAATCCTACATCAGCTCCTGGATGCTATACTACAACAGGCCAGTGACTACATACATTTTTCCCATACACCCAAGGACAGAGGTACAACTATATAGGATTTATACCCTGTGGCACACTTCCTTGAAGTGTTGGGTGCCATATACTGCATACACATTGAAATCAAAGCACCACCCAAGGAACAGGGAAGGGTGTACATAAACAGAAAGAGCTTCCACTCCATTAACTGCCATGTCTTTTGTAAACCTAATGGAATCATCCTGAATGCATGTGCTGGCAACCCAGGCAGTTACCATGACTCCCATATGTGGCACACTGTCAACTCTATTGGGGTTTTCTAGGGAGGATATCCCACAAGGTCATTTACTGAGGAATGCAGGGTATGAACTCTAGTTATGGCTGATGATGCCCATCAGAAATGGACACCCACTTACCAAAGAATGCAATAATGAGACACATGCTCAAACAAGAAATATCACAGACCATGTGTTTGGGCTGCTGACGTTGCAGTTCTAGTGCCAGGATACATCAGGTTGAGCCCTACAGTACAATCCCCATACTTGTGCTGAAATTTTCACTGTCTGTGCTATCTTTTACAATAATATCCTGATAAAACAGATTCCGCAGGATCACCAAGGGGATGAGGTACACATCCCACCACCACTGGCAAGATCCCCACAGCTACACGCAGGTGAAGAGTCAGAGGGGAGCCTACCTGCTGCTGCTGTGGGTGTAGGTAGACCTAGGCATGCACAATATGCCCTTGCCCTGCCCAAGGGCGACAGATGTTCCACACCAGAGGTCAATTCCTCGTTGGTCAGATCCAACCACAAGCTAATCAGCCTAGACATCCACATCCTGCCCCCACCCCTCATTAGGTAAACCACCGTGAAAAATTTCTCCAAAGCCAACTTCACGCTTCTTAAGACAGAAGTGGCAAACTTCACGACACCCATGCAAGCGGACAATAGAGGTACGACTGCTGAATCCTGCACAAATGCACTTTATAAGCACTTACACAAGTTCATGGATCGTGCTGTCCCTAACAGAACCAAGATGCTATCCTCCAAAAAAAGGAAGCCAATCTGGTGGTCCCCTGCCATAAACAAACTCTACAACAGAAGAAAGAAACTGTTGCAAAAAAAGAGTAAAATCCCATGACTGGAAGAACTCCCTGGTCAGCCTCAGTAAGAAGCTGAGATCGCTCATAAAATCCTCCAAAGCTAGTTATGAAAACAAAATCGCCACTGATTCTAAAGACAGCCACAAAGCATTCCATAGCTATGTCAAGAATCTCAATGACAGCAATCAGATCTGCTCTGAGTTACAACACAATGGTACTAAATATACAGAACCAACTGATATTGTCAACATCCTGGCAGATAGGTTCAGTGCTAACCCCACCCCCTAAAGGGCCTATCTCTACACCGGAAGAATGAAAAGTTCCTGTAATCACGGCTGCACAGGTAAAAAACACACTCTCCAAAGCCAAGAACACAGCATCCATGGGACCTGACAACATCCCAGGCTGCGTTCAACATGAACTACAGAATGAACTGGCACCACACCTAAGCACCATGTTCAGTCATAGCCTCACCTCAGGCTTTTTGCCCACTGAATGGTGCACAGCGATGGTTATCCCTCTCCACAAAGGGGGAGCCACCACAGACCCCGGGAACTACCGTCCCATTAGCCTAATGAGCCTGCTCTGCAAGGCCATGGAACGTATCATCATGGAATTTATAAACAAAGACATTGGTAATCTCCAAACTCTGGACCCACCCTTGTAAAAGGCAGATCATGTCTCCTAAACCTGATTGACTTCTTTGAAGCAGTCATCAAAGCTGTAGACTAGGGTAAGGTGGTTCACACAGCCTATCTAGATCTCACCAAGGCTTTTGACACTATCCCCCACTCTGGAATTATAGATAAACTCACTAAACTAGGTATAAATCCCTATGTCACAAGATGGGTTGCCAACTGGCTCACTAACAGAACCCACACTGTGAAGTAGCAGACTCCAAATCCAACTTCAGACCAGTGACAAGTAGTGTACCACGGGGTTCAGTCCTGGGTTCTCTCCTGTTTGGTATCTGCTTTTCTGAAGTACAGGCTAACATAGTATGTCTTGGGCTAATGAAGTTTGCAGATGACTGTGAACTAGGAGCCATAATTGAAACTCCTAACGATGTGGACATCGTACAAAAGGGCCTCACTGAGACAGATGCCTGTTGTCAAAGCCATGGCCTCAAGCTCAATGCCAAAAAGTGCATTGTCATCCCCTTTGGTAAAAACTCTGTACCCATGAGCTACCACATAGGTGGTAGTCTACTTAACACCGAAAGTGTGATAAGAGACCTTGGGACACAGATGGACAGTAGTCTCTCCTTTGATAATCATATTGCCACAGTAGTCAGGAAATCCTTCTACGTGGCACACCTCATCACAAAAGGTTTCTCATCTAGGAAAAAAAGAGGTCATTGTTCCCCTCTACTCATCACTCATTAGACCCATTATAGAGTACAATGCCCCTTGCCCCTTTTGGTATGTACCTCACAAGACATCTACAACAACTGGAAAGGCTGCAGAAATACCTCACAAAGAGGATTACTGGCCTCAAACAGATGCCCTATGCAGAACATCTCAAAAAACTCCAGCTTTACTCCATTGCATATTGCCTACTCAGAGGCGATCTTTGCCTAACATACAAAGCTATGTCAAACCCAGAGCTGTTGAATATGGTCCACTTAAAGAAATCCCAATCCCTCCGAGCTACACACTCTAGGGACCTAAACCTTGTCACCACAATAAACAGAACATGCTGGAGGCATAGATTCCTGTCCCAGGGACTTCCCATACTCTGGAACAAACTACCTATCTATATCAAACAAAGCTCCTCATTAGCACTCTTCAAGAAAAATCTTGATGATTGGATGGGGAAAAAAAATTCACCCTGGGGATCATCTTTGTGACTCTGCTTGACAGGAGCACAGGAAAATAATTTTCTTGGGTGGCGAAAGCCATGGTACCTTTTTGGCTAGGCTTGTATAAGCCCTAGGGCCTAGTACCTACCTATGAACCTATGTTCACCCTCTAAAGGGGTAAAACTATCATCCTATGCACATACATATGGTAAAATCGATGCTAAGTAATGTTCACAACCTGTATTTACCCATGTAATAGCTGTAGCATCACACAGAGTCAGTCTTGAATTAAAGCACTTGTAACTGGCAGACTATCAGGGTAAGTGTTGAACCTGGAGTAGGAAAATAAATGGCTAATAATACAAATGAATGGCAGGTCCTTGCATAATGTTACCTGATAATGTAGCTAAGTAGAAGGCAGTTGATTTTACATCATTGACATCAATATGTAACAGCAATGACTTATGTCAATAGACGTATTTACTGTCATCTAATAGGCTTCATGCATCAAAGATACACACATTATATGAACCTGTAAGAAAGCAGTACAATTTTAATCACAAACACATATATACTAAGCAGTCAGTCAGCTATGCACCCTGGGCATCAGACACAAGACTTATGTATCCCTGATTCCAAAAGAGAGAAGATCAAGGATATGGCACATTTATCATCATTTGATCAGGGTGTTGTTTGGTGGGGCAGGAGGCCAAAGCTGACACAAAAGGTAGTGAGTACGTGTGAGTAAGACAGACAAGCAAGCAGAAATTTGGATAAAGTAACAAATGGCCACTGAGACATAATGAGCTGTAAGTCTCACCAATGACCCATGTAATTGGTGTGTGTGCGTGTGTGTGTGTGTGTGTGTGTGTGTGTGCTTGTATATGAGTGCATGTGTGCATGTGTGTGTGTGTGTGTGTGTGTGTGTGTGTGTGTGTGTGTGTGTGTGTGTGTCTGTTTTGGGTAGTCAAGTTGAAACATGTTTGTGAGTGTCTGCAAAAACACAGCCAAGCTCTGTGCTTGATCCATGTCCTGGTATGTCAGACAGTGGTGAACTTTGCATGATAGAGGTAACAGTTCATCATCGTCACCCCTGACCATGAGAACTGGCTTTGCCAGGAGTTGCACTGACACTTGCATGCCCATGGTCAGATGTGCTGCTGCTACCTGAACATGACTGATGTTGGTTGGATAAGCTGTCCTCTCGAGTACACCCAGGACCACAACCCCATTGCCTACCATGTCTGGGTGTGGACACCTCAATCACTAATGGAGTAGTAGAAGTAGTGCAACTACAGGAGCGTGATTGGGCACAGCCATGTTGGCTAACATCAGATGATGATGCTGACCAATGTCTACATGGATGCAGTCCCCACACCCAATAAACATTCCATCACAGACACTGCCAGTTCCATTGTGTTATTCATCCAGTCCATTGAATCAGCCACAAGGTGGAGACACTCATACATGTCAGCCTGTGCCACATCTACAACCCTAAGTATGCCCTCATAGGTGCTAGTGGAACGTGCCTGTGCCTCCATGATGGCCCTAAGCATATGCTGGGTGGCACTTAAAGACACACCAGGGTCAGGTGGAGGGTGCACAACAGGCCTCCTCCGAGCACCCCTAACAACTGTCCTGCATGCCACCTTATCCACACTTCAGCTAAGGCTGGAGTCACTCATCACTGAAGCCACCCTCTACCTGTCCAATATCTGTGGGCTCAGTGGAATAGGTATGCATAGGCCTACTGACTGTGTCCAAGGGAGATACAGTGGATGGCTGAATGTCAACCTCAGTGTCATATTCAACCTCTGCACCCCCCCGACTTTGTCTGTGTTTGACCACCATCATCATCAGAGTCTGCCAACTCTCTGACATCAGGTGGTAAGAGTCCTACACATCCACAATCATGATCATCTGTGATAATAAGCAATAACACATGAAATAAATTAATACCTACACTAAATATTTAAAAAAATGTATATGATAACAAACTAACCCTAGTTGTACTATCACAGATGGTATGCAGTGCACACAAAACTCATTATACCCACCTCACACATACAGTTAAATGCATATATCTGACAAATTTTCATCAATAATCAAAGAAAAATGTTTGCCTGACCATGTGCAGATGATTTCACACTTGGTAGGGAGGATGGTCCTGGAAGAAATGAAGCAATGTAATGATGAAATCATTATAATTGCAATAACACAGGGGGACAGTGAATACACAATTTTGCCTATATGTCTGTTAATAATTTTAAATGCAACTTGGCTAACACGTCCTCCCAAAGCCCATGTGTAATGAACAAAAATGTGTCATTAAGTATCTTAAGTTAGCGATAAGCTCATCCAAAAACTAAATAAATAAATAAAAACACCATGAAGTGTTAATTCAATTTTGTTATATTTTAACAGGTGGCCCTTTTTTGTTGTTGCTTGAGAATCGTGAGCTTGAATGGCAGCTTAAATTAGATGCCTTTAACACCCCAGGCTTAAACGAGAGTTGCAATATAGCACCAGTATTAAAACTTAAGTATTTTTTGAGATAATTGCCAGATTGTACTAGCAGTTCCCACTTATTGTGAATAAACTCATAAATTTAAGGTATTCTTAACCTTGTGGTTTGGTAAATTCAAGTATTTATCACTCTCTTATGATGTTTTAAATGTTGTTTAACAATAGTTGATTATGTGTTCACATTTTATATTTGATTTTTATAGTATTCATTTCTTATTTATATATTTATGAAAGACAGGTGTTAGTATTTACTATTTGATTTTTATAAAAACATAAAAATATTCTTTATAAAAATATCTTTTTAAATATTTCTTTGCTTTCTTACAAGGAAGTGATGTAATTTAATTGCCTGTATTTAAAAGTTCAAAAAGTTTTGGCGCCTTTTTGTACTTTCCTCTGAAGAAGCTTCTCTTTTTGAGTTGCGAAAACGCTAACTATATTTTAAATAATAAACCAGCGTTAAGACTACTTGCTTGTGCTTTGGGCTTCCTATCGATCTGGAACGTATTTATTCATAGTTTGTTTTTACTTCTTCCCCGGGATTCATGAACCTTGCGCCAGGCGCCAGCATAGCGTCGGCGTTATAAAGCCAAATATGGCCACCGAGCGATTCAGGTATGAAGCAATCCCACGTGCACTACCGGCGTGCGCCGGACCTGCGCCGCCCCCGGCGTAGGTATGCTAATCACACTGTGTGCGGTATTGCACCATGCAAATGAAGGCAAATAGCGATTCACGAAGTGGGGCATGAAGGCGTAAGCACGGCAATGTAAACCGAAAAAAAATGGTTTACATTTACCCAAACATGACCAAGGAGTAACGGAAGGCTGTCAACGTCAGGTATCATACAGGTGCAATATGCCAAAGGCGAAAGGCACCGAGAATGTCCAAAGAAAACATGCACAAACTGTAAATAATGACAAAATGTCATGTACGTAGAAACCACAGCAGAACCCCCGGATATGTGTACAGAAGGTGCAAAGCAATGAAATAATATGACAATGTCCTAAAAGAGCTGTATAATACACATCAGCTGTACAGCCACCACACACCATAGTATGTATGGAAAGCCCAACCCCAGCGCAAGGGTTGTCAAGGAGTGGTGGGAGTGTTCGGCGCCGTAACCATGTATTAGCAGTCAATGCCATGCAAATGAGGCAGATAATAGTGAATCGCAAAGCTGGCGCCGGTGTAAGGATGGAGCAAACGGCGCAGCGGTACTACACTGAGGAGTGGCCTACACGAGATACATGTCAATCGCAGAGGGGTGTGCCACTGTAGGAGGAAGCATATTGGAGGCCAGCAAACCTGGGCTGTACAATGCACATCACAGCAGCAGGACGGCGTGTGAGGAAATA